>NC_092871.1:15720954-15748416 GCF_032062135.1 Pyxicephalus adspersus
GGGGGGCATATGGTTGCTTATCTGCATTCAGTTTTGTTTTCAAAAAAAGCACCAGACCCCCATCCCCTATGCCAGGTGCAGAGAATGAATATACCCTTCAGCATAACTTCATTTACAGTCATTCTAATAAGTTTCCATGCCATAGCAGAATGCCATATGCAGTATTATCCAAACTTTCCTTTTACTTGAGGAGTATGATCAGATGAAGCAATTTATTATTATATACAGTGGGGGAAAGAAGTATTTGATCCCCTGCTGATTTTGTACGTTTGCCCTCTGACAAAGAAATGACCAGTCTATATTTGTAATGGTAGGTTTATTGTAGATGTGAGAGACAGAATAACAACAAAAGAACCCTGAAAAACCCAGTGCTCAAATGTCAGAGCTTGGTGTGCATTGTAATGAGTGAAATAAGTATTTGATCCCCTATTAACCAGCAAGATTTCAGGCTCCCCGGTGTCTTCACTGTATGCAGGTACGAGCTAAGATTAGGAGGATCCTCTGTAAGGGAGTGCTCCTAATCCAAGCTTGTTACAGTACCTGTATAAAAGACACCTGTCCACAGAAGCAATCAATCAATCAGATTCCAAACTAGCCACCATGGCCAAGACCAAAAAGCTGTCTAAGGATGTCAGGGACAAGATTGTAGACCTACACAGGGCTGGAGTGGGCTACAAGACTATCACTAAGCATCTTAGTGAGAAGGTGACAACGGTTAGCGTGATAATTCGCAAATGGAAGAAACACAAAATAAATGTCAATCTCCCTCGGTCTGGGGCTCCATGCAAGATCTCCCCTTGTGGAGTTGCTATGATCATTAGAACATAGTGACGAAGCTACCCAGAACTACACAGGGGGAACTTGTCAATGATCTCAGGGCAGCTGGGACCATAGTCACCAAGAAAACAATTGGTAACACAATGCGCTGTGAAGGCCTGAAATCTTGCAGAGCCTGCAAGGTCCCCCTGCTCAAGACAGCACATGTACAGGCCCATCTGCAGTTTGCCAATTAACAACTGAATGATCCAGAAGAGAACTGGGTGAAAGTGTTGTGGTCAGATGAGACAAAATTGAGCTCTTTGGCATCAACTCGCCATGTTTGGAGGAGGAATGCTGCCTATGACCCCAAGAACACCATCCGCACTGTCAAACATGGAGGCAGACACATTATGCTTTGGGGGTGTTTTTCTGCTAAGGGGACAGAACACCTTCACCGCATCGAAGGGACAATGAGCGGGGCCATGTACCGTCAAATCTTCAGTGAGCACTTCCTTCCCTCAGCCAGGGCATTGAAAATGGGTCTTGGATGGGTATTCCAGCATGACAATGACTCAAAACACACGGCCAAGGCAACAAAGGAGTGGCTCAAGAAGAAGCACATGAAGGTTCTGGAGTGGCCTAGCCAGTCTCCAGACCTTAATCCCATAGAAAATCTGTGGAGGGATCTGAAGGTTCGAATTGCCAAACATCAGCCTCGAAACCTTACTGACTTGGAGAGGATCTGCAGGGGAGTGGGACAAAATCCCCCATGAGATGTTTGCAAACCTGATGGACAACTACAAGAAATGTCTGACCTCTGTGATTGCCACCAAGGGGTTTGCCACCAAGTATTAAGTCATCTTTTGAGAAGAGATCAAGTACTTATTTCACTTATTACAATGCACATCAAGCTCTGACTTTTGAGCACTGGGTTTTTGAGGGTTCTTTTGTTGTTATTCTGTCTCTCACAGATACAATAAACCTACCATTACAATTATAGACTGGTCATTTCTTTGTCAGAGGGTTCAAATTAAAAGTAATCAAGGAAGAACGTCCAAACCTGTAAGTTATTTGATTGTAACCAATGTGTGTGTAAATGGGGGAAAGCCAAGAAACCATCAACTGGCCTGTGGGTAAAGGTTGTAGGTTAGTATAAAGCAAGAAAGGGATAAAAAATAGTTTTAAAAATGTCTGTATAACTTTGATGAACAGGGTAGAAAGGTAAAAGGTTACCAAGCCATGGTCAGGTAGACCAACCAACATTTCAGCCACAGGAAAATGTTTTGAAATGCTGAAACTTCAGCTGAAATCCTTACACAATGAGGAGGCGCTGGGCTGAACATTTGAGTACTTTGTGTAACCCAATCTGCATCTAGACAAGACTCAAATCTTCTGAAACAAAGTCCTTTGAAAGAAGAGACACACCTGGACCTTCTATCGCGACAATGATCCCAAACACAGGGCCAACCCTTCAGTGGCTACATCAGAAAAATATGAAGGTGTTGGGATGGCCATCACAGGCTCCGGACCTCAAAATCATTGAACCACTTTGGGAGGATCATACAAGGCAACCCAAGAAGTTTTGGCACCTTAATGCTTTTAGGTGAAATGAATGGGCAGCTTTACTACATGACTTCTCTTGTCCTCTACCCTGGGTGTAATTCTCGGTATCTGATCTTGTTCTGTATATTAGGACTCTGCACAGTGCCACTTCTCTTGACCTGTACCCCGGGTGTAATTCTCAGTATCTTATTCTGTGTATATGGACTCTGCATACTACCACTTCTCTTGTCCTGTATCCCGGGTGTATTTCTCAGTATCTGTTCCTATTCTGTATGTTTGGACCCTGCTTAGTACCACTTCTCTTGTATTGTACTCTTACTGACAGATTTTGAGATTATCTCTTTCATAACAAACCAAGTCATGTGATCTGGATTTGAAGTTCTGTAAAGAGAGCACTAAGTCTCATCAGTCTACAGAGGACCTGGCACTCTAATGTCCTCTCACAGTCAAACACTATTATTATACATTTATATAGCTCTGACATATACTGTAGTGTTGTAAAGTACATTTTATCAGTCTGCACTCACAGACACAGGAAAATTGTACTCTGGTTAGGATTGTATCCAGGATTCCAGCATAACAAGGCCATTTTGCCGTTTTGATAAATGATACCGGGGGTGACCTCTGCAATTGTTACATTTTACAGAATGCGGATAAACTGAATTCACATCTAATAACTAATAAGGAAAATTTGATTGTTGGTATGGATAATGCAGGAAGCGTACATATGATGGCAGGAAGGGTACACAGATGTGTACATTTATTTCTTGAAGCGCACACACAGCGGGGAGATTATTACTGCGGTGATATATGGGGCGCAGGGGACGCGTCAGGTGGAAATGTCAGGAATGTCATTGAGACAAATGTCACAGATCGGTAATAATCATGATGAGACTGTAGCACGGGGATAATGGATTCCTCTGTACAGTGATCCCGCCACCTCACCGTTACTCTGTGTCTGATGTTTCCTGCACAGTGAGCGTGTAAACCACAGAAACGTATCATACGGGAAGCTTCACCAATAGGGATGAGTGGCAAAGTTCACCAAAATGGGTTTCACCCAATGGGCCTGATTTGTTAAAGATCCCCAAGGCTGGAGAGGATACACTTTCATCAGTGAAGCTGGGTGATTCAGCTAACTTGGAATGGACTTGTTACAGGATTGAAAACATTCACTAACAAATAGCAAATTACTTTTATGAAATCTATTCCAGGTTTGCTGAATCACCCAGCTTCATTGACAAAAGTGTATCCTCTCTGATCATTGGACTTTTTCATTGTTCTTTAAAGAGTCCAATGACTTGGACTTGATTTACACTGATTCGTTTTTGTTCATGCACTACAAATATTTTTACTGTGTTTAATATTTTTTAACTATTTTTGGCTGGTGAACAAAGTGGCTCTGAACTAAGTGGAGATAAAAAACACAGTAGTGTTGTTGCCTCCATAGGTGATATAAGTTCTAAGTAAACTCACATTTGAGCTTGCTCACTTCTGGCCGGTGAACAAAGTGGCTCTGAACTAAATGAAGTTACAAAACACAGAAGTTGGAGTTGAAAACAAAAGAAGTTGAACCTTTAAAGAATCTGCAAACTGTAAGTAGCCTATTAAAACTCCCTGACAGTAATAATATATATAACTTGGAAACTGAGTGCAAGCAACGTTGAAGGTTTTTCTCGACTAAATGATTTGCTATCTCCTTGGTGCCAGGGTTCGGCATGTGATGGACCGAGTTTACTGAGATTTTACAGAGTTTACAGATTACTGGGAGGGGTTGGGCATGGCCCAGCTGTCTTGGTCCATGTTGGAACCAATGACAGGAAATATGGAAGGTGGAGGGTCCTTCAAAATCAGTGTACAAAAAGGTGGCTTCAAGTTGAAGAGAAGGACTCCAAGGTTTTAATATGGGCAGTGGGAGCTTAGACAGCTAAACGCATGGCTTAAGTTCTAGTGCAAAAGGGAAGGGGTTGGGTTCTTAGAGCACTGGGCTGACTTTTCACTGGGGTACATCCTATATGCCAGAGATAGTTTGCATCTAAATGGAAGGGGATCTGCTGTGCTAGGAGAAGGATTTATGGGAATGGTGGAGGAATGTTTAAACAGGGACAAAGAGGGGAGGGACAGTCAAATCAGGTAGTAGAAAGGTCAGACAGGCTCAGTTACCAGTGGTGGGTGGATTGGGGATAGTTGGGGGGGGGGATTTTTGTTGGTTTTAACTACCCTGACATTGACTGGGGTATTGGCACTACAGATGCAGCAAAAGGGTGAAAATGTATGAATTTATTACAGTACAGTTTATAGTAGCCCCAACTAGAAACGATACTCTGCTGAACCTAGTTTACCAATGCAGAGTTTATATCATTTGTACATATAAAAGAAAATCTGGATAGCAGTGACCATAATATAATTACTTTTAATGATTTAATATATACAATAAAACATTCATTTTTGAGAGAGCAAATTTCCCATTGTTAAGAGTGGCTCTCCGTGACTTGGACTGGAAGGAATTATTGTCCTCAAAGGACACAGAACAGAAATAGGTATAAGAATAAGAAAAGGGCATTCCAAAAATATAAAAATGAGGGATCGCCTTTATTAGTTGAAAACTCTAAAGAATTTACCAAAAGATGTAAAACAGAGATAAAATGTGCAAAACTTCAAAATGAAAGACAAATGGTAAAAGAAAGTAAGGCAAACCCCCAATTTTTTAAATATATTAATAGCAAAAAATATCAGATCACTGCATGTAGGCCTCTTAAAGGATGTGTCCGGGGTGGTAACTGGCGATAAACTTTTTGTAGCTCTGTGTACACAAAGGAAAATGACAGAGCTGAAGTCCAAATTGCTAATAGCAATGTCACTGTCCTAACCTCCCTGGCAGTATTCCCGAGTGTGCCTCAGAGTTAAATTTCAGTACCAAAAGCAGTAACCCCAAGTCACACTTGGGGGGGCATTGTGAAGGACTTGGTCCCCCCGACCTGGTGCTGGCGAGCCCACAGCATCCTCCAGCAAAGCCCACCCGGCATCTGTGTCCCCGGCAATCAATGGGACGTGTGAGTGAACGTGGAAGATGTGCTGGGGGTGTGTCTAGCGGAAAATTTAAACAGAATGCAACGCTTTCACATTCAAGAATACTAACATGATTAGACTACCAGGGATGGTAAATGATCCACAATGGCTGAAAACTTATATGATTAAGAAACCATTGGATAAAATTAAAGGTTGATAAAGCATCAGGACCTGATGGATTACATCCAAGTGTCTTCAAAGAGCTGAGCTCAGTTATTTCATAGCCATTATGTCTAATTTTTAGAGACTCCTTAATCACTGGCATGACACTAATGGATTGGTGTAAGGGTAATGTGGTTCCTGTCTTTAAAAAGGGAGCAAAGTCTTTACCAAGTAACTACAGACCGGTAAGTTTAAGTTGATAAAGAACCACATAGATGAGTTTCTGCTAAAAAAACAATATTATAAGTGATAGTCAGCATGGCTTCAGGAAAGACCGAAGTTTTCAAACAAGTTTACTCTCTTTATATGAGGAAGTAAGTAAACAGGTAGACAGTGGAGTAGCAGTTGATATTTTGTACTTGGACTCTGCAAATGCATTTGACACAGAAACCAACAGACAGTTAATATGCAAGTTAGGTTCTATAGGTTTAGAAAATTCAATCTGTAAATAGATAGAGAACTGACTCTTTAACATGGATGGAGGAGTTCAGCTAAAATTTATATAAGATAGATAAATATTTAAATGGTCCATATAGAAAACTCGCTTCCCCATTATTCACTTTAAGGTCATTACAAAGGACAAGAGGGCACTCTTTGCGTTTGGAAGAAAAGAGATTTAATCTCTGAATAAGGAAAGGATTCTTTGCTGTAAGCTCTGTGAAAATGTGGAATAGGCTCCCTCAGGAAAGAGTTTCAGCAAGTTCTACACATTACTATAAGAAAAAGCTGGATGCTTTTCTAGAAACACAGAATATAACTGGGTATAACAGACGGTTGGTCCTGGAAACATCCAATTGCCTCATGGGATCAGGAAGGATTTTTTTTTTTTTCTATTTGGGATATGCTTATTTCCCTATTGGTTGAATTAAATGGACTTATGTTTTTTTTTCAAGCTATGTATTTTATATCACCTTTTTTTGGGAAGGGGGGGGGGGACTATCACAACAACTGGGTGGGGGTAGTTTTTTAGGACGCTTAGAATGAAAAAATTTAATGAGCAGGGTGCAGGTGCCAGAACTATATTCTGTACATTGTGTCGGATCTAGAACATGTAATTTATAGTGAGCATGGGTCAGAAATAAAGTGCAGAGGTTAGACAGAAGTATAAATCATGAAGGTAAGTATACAGTATATGTTTTTCTTTAGACTTTGGCAATGGTAATACTAGGAACCATTATCAGACTCGTAATTTTTTCTGCCAAAAAATGAGCAACCTCAGATATAAAGCAAAAACTCGATTTTACAATTACAACATACCACCAACAATGCTCACTGGTGCCATAAATTATAGCTGGAGGGGACTATAATATATGTTTGTTCTGGCTAAGATGCAGTAAATGTTATTGCTGTTTTAGCAAAAGTAGTTGACTACATTACAAGAATGAACATGTCTTTTTTCCCCCAGACTCTGTGTAGGTCGTACTCAAGTTTTGACACAAGGTTGCGCTATATGACTAAATTAGGAAAGGAAGATTTAGTAGGAAAAATAGTTTCAAAGTTTTTACAGAAAAAAAAATATTAAAAAATATTTTAAGATTATCATCTAATCCTAAATGCATATGCAGTATATGCATAATAATTACTGATAACAAGTGAAACATCAATCTGCACTATTTAAAAAAACAAATAATATAATGTGCATGTACTGAATTACTGTTCAAGGGTTAAAGCAGACCTTTAACTAAAAAAAATACATTTTAATTCACCTTGACCCTATTTAAGAGCTTTGCCTTTTTAAATTATTTCCTACTATAAGGATTCAATTTATAAAATGGGGAATCTGCCATTCCTTTAAGCATTCCCTAGTGGGAATCAATTACTACCATTGAAAAACATGGACCTGGAAGAATACTACGGGGGAATGTTTGAGGAATTTCCTGATTCATTGTTTTATAAATAGAGTTAGAGATGAATTAAGTGTTGTAGCAGAATAAACTGCCAAACAAAATTAACAATGTTTGACCAGGCCAGAGGTTTTCTATAATGTATGCTAAGCTTGAAGAAATGGTCAAAAGAACAAAGTATCATTCTACTTAAAAGGGGGGTCAATGGCATTCAAAATTAGCATTTTATATTTATTTTTACGTGGGAATCTATAATAAAAAAAAAGTTTAACTTTATTTTTTTTAATTTCTACTATACACACTTGCTCTGGAATTTAGAAATCATTTCCCAGCAAAAATGCCAATTGCAATCCCAAATCTGTGCGTTGGTTGGGTTCACCACTAAAAGGATGGATTTTGTTGGCATTAACTTATTTCAGAAACTCCAAACATTGAATTAATTTATTCTGCTGGTGTGCACTATGAGCTCTATTTATAAAACGGGGAATCTGACAATCCCTCAAACATTCGCATGGGAATCAATTACTGCCATTGAAACCCTGAAGATTCCCACAAGGGAATGTTTAAGGGAATGTCCCTGTTTTATAAATAGAGCCCTATATGATTTTCTGTCAATGTTATTTCTGATTGATATTGTGATAATTTAATTAATATGATCAACTACAAGGTTTTAATATACCATTCACTTGTGTAATATTTGATTAGTTTTGCAATAATATGTCACTGAAATTTGGATCATGAAATAAAAAGTGGTTACATTTGAATAGGATGGTGAACCAAAAATAAATATACAATTGTTTTATTCTGTTAATGATAGATTCAGCATTTTGCATCTGATAGACATCAGAGGATTGTGGCTGGAAATTATTTTTCATGATTGTTTCATTGACAGATGAACGAACGAACAACTGCGCTGTTCTTTT
Source organism: Pyxicephalus adspersus (assembly GCF_032062135.1). NCBI lineage: Eukaryota > Metazoa > Chordata > Amphibia > Anura > Pyxicephalidae > Pyxicephalus > Pyxicephalus adspersus. The sequence continues at coordinate 15,729,275 of NC_092871.1, forward strand.
CAATGGAGAAGTGGTACAAACAATTGGCACCCCGCTGTGCTTACCTCCATGGGAGTGAACAGAGGTAACTCCTGATCAGTTGTACATGGCAGATTGATGAACGACGTCTGGGGACCGCTGTACACGTGTCAGATTTTTGCCCCACATGAGCAGGACCTTTCATCTTGGGGAACTATTATCTCATGTGTGTACATAGCTTTAGTATATGGCTAGCTTAACAGTCAGGCTTCCCTTTCTTCTGCAACGCCCCCCCCCCCCCCAACAGTGCAGCATTGCATTTACAAAGAAACACTTTTATTAATATTATTAATATTAATAAACATTATTTATATAGTGCCAACATATTACGCAGCGTTGTACAATAAATAGAGGTAGCAAATGACAGACAGATACAGACAGTGACACAGGAGGAGAGGATCCTGCCCTGAAGAGCTTACAATCTAGGAGGTGGGGGAAGTACACATAAAGAAATATTCATTTCTGATCATAATTTGGTTTCCTCTTTTGGCCTGTACTTGTGAAAAGTCTCATCCGGCTACTTTTCCATTCCCCAAGGCTGCCAGTGAGCACTGCTCTCGAGCTTCACTTCTTCAGCATAAAGCAGGCTTAGCCCTCTGCCCTGGCACCCTCCCTGCGGATTATAAAGCCAGCGTCTTGCTACACCTCCTCAAGGTTTCCCTGTTCATGGCTCCATCTGTCCCCGGGGATAATAAAAGATTACATATCCCAATCTGTCCGCCTGCCCTGCACCAGTTTTAAACTTGCTGACAGGTTCAAAGATTAGCGCTGCCTCCTCCCCACCTGTCCACCATGAGGCTGAACCGCCAACCTGCCTAACTGGAAACCTACTTGTAATGATTGGTGTTCGCAGTTGGCGGTTTTAACCCTTTTAGGTCCATTCATACTGCAAACTTCCCTGCAAAGGGATGGTAAACACTCTCAATGGGCCTAGAACAACAAACGCCAGTGTTGACGTTTTCCCATTTAAACCATCTCCAGCACTGCCCATAGACATGGGGCAATATTTCTTAGGTCTGTGATATAGGAGTAATGCCTCAATCAGGTCTGCAAGGGGTTACTGTACACTCGCAGGCAGCACCAAGGAAGATTTTGGGCAAATGTTGTAAATTTTGGCCAGAATTTGGGCAATATACCACCCATCAATTTTCTAAGAAAATAGAGCCTTCTTCTACAACAGAAGTAGCTGAATACTCACTTTACTAGGGTGCAGTCTGTGAGCAATAGAAGGTGAACACTTACCTTTTCAACCAGGGTAAAATGAAAACTTTACTGTCATCATTAGCTATGGGTAACACTGCTTGGCCACATACCCAGAAGAAGTGGATATCAGTGCTGATTAATACACCAAAAAGTTAATTTGCCTCCTATTGGAGAGGTAAGTGTTCAGCTTTCATTGCATGTAGAATGTCGCCTGCTGGGCTTTCTGGTTCCTTCCATTGGTCCCTAAGTCTGTGCAATCACTAGCACATCAGGTAGTTAGAAAAACTACAGCCCCATCGGAGGACACATTACTGGAATCACCCTGCAGTGTCGATTACCAGCACCTGGAGATTTTATACATCACTATCTACCTGCTGGAGAGGTAAGTACTCTTCCTTACAGCTGCAGGAAGAAGCAGGGTCATTTTAGGCACATATAAAATAGAAAAATCATGCAGCCCTGTGTTCATTGATAAATCAATAGCTAAATTTGGCTTGGTATCAGCCTCCCATGGTCCTTGTTCAGTAGAGCTCAGAATTGGTGCAGGAGAAGCAAGATAGGAGCCAATGAGTTGTGCTACAGTAAAAAGAACAGCTGATAGGAGAAGAGAGCAGAGAAATGAGCTTGGGGTGATCTGTAAGGGTTACTGAACAGCAGCATAGAAAAATCAGGCTTTTCTGTCCTGCAGTATAGGGCTGTGATGTTTGGCATAATCTTACATAAGGATGAATATGTGTACAGTCTTTGGACTAATAAATTACTGATCAGAAAATCAATCATCTTGGTCTGTTGAGTGCAAAGCAAACCAGCCTAGGTTTAGCATACACAAAACTGTCACTGATTGTGTTCCAATACTGATTTGTGCACATTTGTGTTGTATTAGCACAGATGTTCCCTTAGAAAAGAAGTGTCAAACTCAAATACACAGTGGGCCAAAATTAAAAATTTAGACAAAGTCGCAGGCCAAACTTGAAACTGAAATAGCACCGCTACTAAAATTCCCTGCATCAAGAAAATACTCCAATGCGGGGCCACACATAGGCAGAGAGGCCGCTGGTCTACAGACGCAAGTGATGCCGCTACTACAATTCCTCGCATTACTTGCGTCTATAAAACAGTCCAATGCGGGGCCACACATAGGCAGAGAGGCTACTGGTCTACAGACACAAGTGATGCCGGGAATTGTAGTAGTGATGCTATTTCAATGCAGCAGCGGGCCAGCTGCAATTCATATTTAGGATTCCTTTGGGGGCCAAAAAAAGGACGTTGCAGGCCAGATTTGGCCCACGGGCCAAGGTTTGACACCCCCTGCCTTAGAACCATTCTCAGCACTGAGGCAAGGAAGCGATAGGGTGTTGGCTGAATATTTCCAACCCAATGGACAAATCTGTGGGCCCTAATTTTGTCCAGATCCATAGGCCAATGGTCAGCCAGTTATGGGACTGTGGCCTTGCTATGTCTTCGTACAGCAGTTTGTTTCACTTTGATCCCGGCGAGGTCATTGGACTATAACTGTTCAGGGAGAGGAGATAACGCAGTGAACTTGAAATTCCTGTAAAATCCTGTGACATAACAACTGCATCATTCCCGTCCCTATAATACCCCGCTTGAGATTTGTCAGGCAACTTATAAGGCAAAGCTAGGGTTATATCTGCGTCAGGTTGGCTTCTTGTTCAGCAAACTGCCATTGCAACACCTGCCAGGAACTTTTTAAGAAAAAAATGGGGCCCTGGGCAAATCTAAAGTGGGGGGCCCACATGCGCACCATTTCAGCTTCATGCACCTCTGACTTCGTGTCACTTGGGGCCCTGGAGAAGATGGGGAACCTGGGCAATTGCCCAGATTGCCCCTCCCTGTCAAATAAATTGGACTTAGCACCTGCAATCCCGAGCGGCCATCCCTTATAGTTTTGCAAAGATCTTAAATAAATCTAAACCTAAGAACAGCAGTTACTCAACCTTAGATGGGGCGATGACACTATTTTTTTTTCCCCTTTAAATACAAAACATACCTGTTGTTTTTCCCATAAATCTTTGTAACTTTCTCTGCACTTCTCAGGTAATGTCAATTGTTTCAGCCTCCTTCTGTAAACTACAGAGCATCTCCCACATATGTTATGGAGATGATAGGGAAGGTTTTTGGTACCAACAATCCCTATGGTATAGCTATCACATGATTGGGAAATAAGCTGATCGTTCTCTAAAGGTTGACAACAAGAGGTTAGCAGCTGTTAAATGGATTTTAAAGTATCATATTCTCAGGGGAGACATGCCATAATATATGAATAAACATTTACCAAAGCTTGGAGGCATTTTTCTTACCATTTTGGGATTTGCCCCTAGGCTTGTAGCCCAGGGTATCACTGCTCAGGGAGGAGCATTCATTTGTCCTGGATATCTGCAGGATAAATGCCCTGCAAGCCCCCCACTACACACACATAGTGCAATGCTGCTGAGCTTTACAGTGTCCTCCACAGTTCTCTTCAGCCTTGCAATACTGAACCTCCTGAGATGCCCCTAAAGCCCCATGGAAAGACCCCAGCCTTGCACAGTAACCCCCGCAGAGTTTTCCCAAAGTGTTCTCTAGCCTCCCCACAGTGCTTGTAGTCTGCTGCAAATTCCTCTAGCCCCCTGCTGAGTCTTGAGTGTTTTCCAACCCCCACGGTGTGTTCAATCTTCCAGGCCTCTGCAGTACACAAAATTTGCTACAAATCCCCCGTACTCTCCATAGTGCCCCCCCCCTACAAAGTCTCCATACTCTTTTCTATTAATGACCACCAACACATTTTCACTATCTGCTGACCACCAATGCCAGAACATTTTCTTGTACCAATGTTATTATTATTACACAGTATTTATATAGTGCAGACACATTAAGAACCACTGTACAAAGTCCATAGTCACGTCACTAGCTGTCCCTCAAAGGAGCTTACAATCTAATGTCCCTACCATAGTCATATGTCCTTAATACAGTCCAAGGTAAGTTTTAGGGGGAAGCCAATTAAAATGTTTAATGCATGTTAATAATACATGTTTTTGGAATGTGGGAGAAAACCAGAGTACCCCCAGAGTAAAGAAACCCATGCAAACTGAGACACAGGAGAACCTGCAAACTCCATGTGGGATTTGAACCTGGGACCTAGTGCTGCAAAGGCCAGAGTGCTAACCACTGAGCCACCATGCTGCCCTTGTTGGGGCATTATTTTTAATGACCACTGACACCAAGGCACTCCCGTTGATCAGTGACACCAAGCATTCTTCCTCTCACTGACCACAGATGTCTGGAAAATGTTTCCAACTACTGCTCATTGAAGCCATTTTTCCTTACTTAGACGGCAGGATGAGTTTTTGTTCTGCTGCTAACATTAAACACCAGGGCATGTGTTTCTGCTACTGACCACTGATGTCAGGGCAGGAATTTCTTTGTATTGACGGCTGACATTAGGATATTTTTGCTTCTCCTGAACATTGTCTTTTTCTTGCTTAGTGCTAATTGCGTGTCTGCAGGCACATTTCTGCTTGTGGTCCTGATTGTGTCTCTGCAAAGGTTTCTGGTTGTGTCAGTATGGTACTGACTGTGTCTCTGCAAAAGTTTCTGGTTGTGTCAGTATGTTACTGAATATGCCTCTGCAGAGGTTTGTAGATGTATCAGTATGGTACTGACTGTGTCTCTGCAAAAGTGTCTGGTTGTCTCAGTATAGTACTGATTGTGTGTTTGCAGAGATTCCTGGTTCAGAGTTAGTAAGTAATATTATTTTAGTCATAGTAGATTGATTTTGGTACTGTATGTTGGAAACGTGAGGGAGTAGCTGGCTTTGTGCAAGCAAGCACAGGCTTACATGACAGTAGCCACTGTGCTCAGAAGGTTTGCAGCATTGTTGCCCCTCCATCAAATGAAGCCGCACTTCACTGGCATGATCCACAGGGATTTGTGGGACTTAGACTAAAAGAAAGCTGTAAGAACATATCTTTGTTAATAGAAAGTCTAGTTTCTATCTAGTTTATTCTACTTTACCTAGTTAGCTTGAATAGTTTTGTCAATGTGTCAAATCTACTGCAAAGCCAACTGCAGGTTTGTTTCCCTTTTCCCATTTACCTGCACATCTCACCTATCCTAGTAGCATATTTTCCTTTGCTGTGCTGCTACTCTAGGGAGAGTCCTGTGTATGCTCTGAGTTATTCTGAATTGAACATGAAAGGGGTTAATGACACCAAGTGCAGCAGGTGAAGTGATTGGTGAAAGAGTTAAGGAAAGGTAAGTGTAAGCAGCAAGGTGGGGGCAATTAGGTGAACCTGTTGCTTCATGAATGTTCACTTTAGGACAGCCATAGATACTAAAGAAGACAGTTGGACCTGCAGGTAAGACCCAAATAATCTCTGCTATTTGTGTAAAAAAAAACAAAAATAAACAATTGCCCAGATCAAGCACATGAAAGAAGCTAGGGAGGTCTAGGACAACATGTTATAAAGTTATGTTAGGATGTGTAAATAACTAATTTCTATCCACATGGAATTGCACACCAGAAATCCAACACTTTTGAGTTTAATCGACCAACACAAGTGGCAAAAATTTGGAAGTTTAATTACAGTTCACTGAAACCTCAGATTGAAAAGAAAAACAAACACAATGGGGTTAAATAGGCTGTTCACTTGGCAAATTGAATTTCATTTTTGCAAAGGATATTCACTTAGCTTACTAATAAATGGCACAAATTCACTTTTGAAAAAATACCAAAGCACGTGCCAGGAAATCTAAAAAAGAGGATTTTTGATTCCTTATGATAGGATGGCTGAAATCAGAAAGGCTTCACCACTATGCCTTCAGTAAAACAACTCCCATGTCTTATAATGTGACAAGATGTTTTTTTCAATGAACTTTAAATCTTTGTGGTTTATCAGAATCAGAGTTTCCATGTGTAAGGCCAACTCAAAAACTGGGCTTTTGAGCTTTGCCCTTTGCACTGCTCAGTAATCTGCCAATGGTTTCTTAAATGCCCCTTTCTGTTACCCCAGTGAGCCCCAGCTGGCACTGTCTGCTGCAGCTCCCCCTGCATGGTAAGACCCCTGATCCAACAATATTTAAAATCCAGCAATTAAAGGCATCCATTTTCCTCATTGAATTTTTGCTTGGTGACTGACTATAAATATCAGGCAGCATCTCTGGAAGAATTTAATTATTTTGAAAAACTGAAGGTTTCCAATTATTTACTAGAGGAGAAGAGAGGGAAAAAAAACACATAAACAAACTGTTATTTTTCTATTTGGCGGAGTTTGTCCCTTAATTAAAAGTGGTTACCCAGCATCCCCTGCTTCTCCCAGGCAGCTGTCATCCTCTATTGCAGAACCTATTTGTCATGTTGCCGGGATAGGTAATCCCTCCTAATTCAGTTACCAATCTGCTGGGGGAGCACAGAGCGTAAGAGGATTGGGACATTTGCTAAATTAGATAAGTCAAAATAACGTATAGGGGCGGAAGGGGTGCAAGGGGGTCGAAGGCAACACTAGAATGTAATTCTGACTAGCAACATGCAAACAAGGAATGCATTGTAGTTTATTTATCATTGGTCAAGACCGCTCATCCTATAGAATTATCTGGTTGGAGACACTATGGAAATAGCATGAAGATCCTGAGCAGCCTGAATTATTGCTGGTATCAATAGACAAGTGATGGTGGTTGGGTTATCCATCTGTAGCATGATTGTTGTTTACTGTGATTATATTTACCTACTGGCTTGTATACACCCAACATAGATATATACAAGATACTTATATAATACACAGACATAATGTACCTCCCAGCTAAAGAATCTAAGATTGAGGGAGGAACAAGAGAGTACTTGGCACATATGGCAAAATATGGGCATGATAACAATGCATTGATTATTGTATGGGGGCAATGTTACGTTTATGTTACTAAAAATGTCCCGGTATCGGTGGAAGGGGAAAATAACAGCATTAGAGGATGAAAAGAAATGAGCCAACATCAGTAGGAGGGAGGAAAAAATCCTACTATTAAAAGAAGGAAAAAAAAAATACCCAGGCAGGGGGGGAAAAAAAATACTTGGGCATTAGTAGGAGGTAAGATTGTCAGAAGCACGTGGTCAGTAGAAGAAAAATGTCACCGGATTGGTGGTCACCTCAAGTTCAAGAACCCACAGATGGCTTGAATAGGCCGCTGCTTGTTCACTTTTGTGGTGCCCAGTGGTCACCTATTTTCCTTAATCATGGACAACTTAAACTCATATTTACTTCCATAATAGGGCTCTCATAGTTCAGAATCTGGGGGACTGCAAGAATAAGTCTTGCGGAGACGTTCCTATGGGATCCTGGGCACTTGCCCCATATTTGGCAGTATAATACTACTCAGCTGGGTAAATCATATCTGAGCAATGATCTCTTTTAGCTCTATTCTCAGGACTGAAAGGCATTAGGGTTTCTATGGCATGCATTGAAATACAATACAATACAATTTCTGATCACTTTGTTAAAAAATATATGTTTTATTTGTATAGAATGCAATATTAGAGTGCAATATTAGAGTGCAATATTAAAGCCCAAATCCAAGCAAAAACTGTTTTCTTCTTTTAATTCTGTTGATAGAATATAATATTTTATTGCTGTTGTTTACTTGAGAGAAACTTTTGAGTGAATTTCTCTGACTTTTTATCATTGTGACATCACAGAAATGAGAGGAAGAGAAGTATTCTGCCCAGACAACAATTAAAACTGGACAGAAGTTCTAACAGTTCCCCCTTCTCTGCACACATTGTAGATGTGTTCCATCATCCACAGACAACAATTAAAACCTGAAAGACCTTGTAATTCTGTACTATTTAAAAAAAATATTTCACTTGGAGTGGAGCTTTAGCATTGATAAGTACAGCCATGCCAACACAATGTACTTGAGTTAAGAGCACCTATAGAAATGAATGGGAATACCAGCGCATTATGGTGTCCATGTATGGGGTCAGGGTGTGTGGTACCACTGAAAACTGCACCATTGGGATCAAGGACATAAGATTTGTACCCCCCACCTTTCCATAGTGCAGATGGCAGGTAAATGGTGCTGGAAGGTGAAGTCACCCCTGCATTATCCAGCCAAAAAAGCATCAGCAAAAGCAAACAGATATTGTTGATGGACCAGTTCTTTATTCTGGAATTCCAGCTAAAACCCACTAAACCTTACCAACTTTTTAAAAATAATTGAACAAAGTTTTCAGCATTCCTCTTTAATTCATACAGTTTTAGAAATTTTCGCATGATCGTACGATTGTAAGGATCATGGCCAAGACCAGTTTTAGGGTCGCCCCACGTCTGTTATTTCGGCCAGTTTGTGAACGCATTCTTTCTTTCCTTTAACATCTTTGTTTGAAAGATTGCACAATGACCTTAAATCTGGTAATCCAAAGCAGCTGATTTCCTCTAATACTTTTTCCTCAGAAAAACAGCCATGTTTACTGCACCGGCCAGGAATCAGCAGAAAATATACAATGATCAGCCAGGACATTTAACCCACTGAAAAGTGAAGTGAATAACTTTGATTATCTCTTTACAATGAAACCTTTCAGAGGGTGCAATGTATTGGCAGAAAATAATTAGTCAGTTACTAGAGCTGATATGTTAAGAGATAGGAAATGGGTAAGTGTAAAAGTTTGAGTAACAAGGGCCAACATATAATGGCTGGATTATTGGGTCAGTGCATCTGCAAATTGGCAGGTTTTTTGGAGTATTAGCAATATGGAGTGGTGAGTACCTACCAAAGAAGGACAACCAGTGAACTAGTGACGGAGTTATGAAGCCAAGGCTAACTGATGTGCTTGGGGAGGCTAGCTCTACTTGTCCAAACCCTCTGAAGACCTTTATTGGGGATTTGATTCAGGGACAGAAACACTTTAAAGCGTACCTAAAATAAGAATTCTCACTTTAAATAAAAGGGTAGACAACCCTTTTATATAACGTAAAAATTCTGTTGTTTTTTTTTTTTTTTTTAGGTGCAACACCCTTTTTTTTTTAAAGGGGCAGCACCTCCCTCCAATTCTTGATGGCCTAGGCGATCGAGAATGAATGGGAGCGCAGAGCCTCCTGGGATACCTATGTCACGTATCCCGGGAGGCTCTAGGGTGCAAATGTATCTATTTGCGTGAAGAGGCTCCTTTTGCGCAGGCATAAGATGCCCGGGCATGTGCAGAAGGACCCTTTTTGCGCAAATAGAAAAGTTTGCCGATCTCACACGTGCAGTAAGATTGGCAATTTTTTTTTCATCCTACGTCACCTGATCTCGCGTATGGGTCGGGTGATGTAGGATGAGGAACCAGGAAGAAGAGGAGAAGATGGGGGCACCCAGAGCACTGGGACGACGCGGGACCAGATGCAAAACGCCCCTGGATGTATCAGACTGCCCTGCAGGGTTGAAGGTAAGCCTATTTTTTTTTTATGGGGCAGTTTTTAGTTTAGTCCCTCTTTAAGTGATAATAGTTAAGTCTTGGGTGTCTCCCCAGAATTTTTTTTAAGCTGGGTGGGAGGAAGCTGTAGGTGGGTGGTGGCCCTTGAACTGTGACCCAACTTTTCAGTAAACACCAAAATCAGTAGGGTGGTTACTGAAAAGTGACGGGTGGTGCACCAAGCTAAAAAGGGTGGGGGGGGGGAGCGCTGCTGTCTATTATTATATTATTTTCTGTCTTAGGTTTCACCTTGTCAGTCTAGTATCAGACTGGAAGTAATCCATTGAGGTTGACCTTTCATCTACCTGAGCTCAGAGTTGATAACTAATAATCTCTTCAGGCTGCAAAAAGAAACTTTTACTTAACAAAGCCTTCAGTTATCATGTAATCCTAACAGCATCCATGTTATATGACAATATTATGGCTGTCAAGGATGGACTAATATAACGGTTTAACTTTTTAGAATCTATTTAATGATGCCAGTTGATAACTGTTTTTTTTTAATATTTAATAGTAACTTTGAATTTCCATCTTGCAGCTTTAGTGCTGTTGATTGTAATGGCATAGACCTTAGAGCCTGTCATGCATTTGCATGGACCAAAGATTGGTATTAAAACTTTTCTTGTAACTGCACCTATAATCCTTTACACATTTCTGCTCTGCTGTTTAATAATGGTATTTTTCTGAAATTCAACCCACTTGCTATGAGTTCAAGCTGTCATGGACCTATCTCCTTGGGGTGTTGTCCAGTAACCTTGGCTCACAAAACAATTACGTGCCTACACATTACAACAAAAACATGGCCTTTTCCAGGTAACACATTGAAGAGGATGAAGAATAAACCTGGGTACTGTCATTTAGGATATGCATGCTTTTAAAGCAATACTCACCATATCTCCACAATCCAACACTGCCCCTTACATCCTGCATTGGTCTGCGGTGTCAGTTTGCTGGCTAAACCTCTCCTTTATTCAAGCCATTTCTTGTGTGCCTAGGCTACCTTAGTCACACACTCTGGAGCTGCAGAATCATTTAACTTGGACTAACCATAGGTTGCTGTATAGACCAGCACTCACTAGTCATAACCCTAGTGTTGATCTATAGCAACAAAAAAACTCCAGGGATTGAGGAAGGATGAATAGGGACTCCTCACTCATCATATGGCCATGTAAAGCATGTTCAGTGCATTATCTTTATTCATATGTTAGGATTGGGACTAGACAAAACAGTTCCAGCCTGTGGGCAAGTTATTCTGTTGTAAATGTGTAAGCAACATTGGGCTTCCAGTGACATTGCTATGAGATGTGTGGACCCAGTTCTGATCTTTACTCAAGAATCCTTGCCTTTCATTCCTTTCCACTCTTTATGGCACCATCCATTAAGGTGTTTACCACTAGGGAGCTATTTCAGATTGTTATACTTTGTGTGGCATTTGTATGGTGTTATGCATAGTAGGTGTTACAATACATTGGTCTGTGCTGTATTAGGTGTTGTAGGAATTTAGCTATGCTGTTGTGGGCCTTACTTATCCAAGCCTGTGAAAGCACAATGAGACTTGAGCTCACTACAAGCTTTACAAATTTAAAGCAGCCCCAGCATTAAATATATATATGTTATGTGGTCTTTGTACATTGAACACTTATTTGTAATATGTGATACCATCTTAGAAACCACACTACTGGAAATTCCTGTATTGTTCTTTCACTCCTTCCATTCCAAACAGACAGAGTCATCTCTGTTCAGGCATGATTCAGTTTCAGCATTTACTTCCTGGACGTAGATGGTAAAAGCGTGTACAGAAATCTAAAGATTGTTTCCAGTGACAATCTTTGGTGACTGTTTCCAGTGACAGATAAATGCCATTATGTTCTATGGAGAGGGATGGCAGAAGGACAAGTGAGCAACACCTCACTGTGCTCACCTTCATATGAGTTAACAGCAGTCATTCCCTATCATGTGTTCATCAATCTTCAGTGGCCAGTGACATTGGGGGTTACATTGTACGTTGTCGGAGTCGTCTTAGGCGACTGCTATCTAATGTGTGTTTCTTCAAGATGACAATCCCAGGCAGTGTCCCACTGCAGTAGAATGCACTCAGCCCATTCCGACAACATCGCTTGCAGCAGCGGAGTTTTAGGATTTAGTGCTTTGCAGTTTGCAGCATCCTTGTCTCCCTTTAGCTGTGTTTTCCCTCTCGGCATCCTCTGCACCGAGACTGCACAGCTAAGGTGGATTTCGAGCTGTATGCAGCTGATTAGCAGAATGGTTCCTGATCAATCCCATGCTGACATTGGCTGCTGGGACTTTATAGCTTCTCTGCTCCCAGTCCCAAGTGCCTGTTGTAGCGTATAGCTGGGCTAATCTGTGCTGGAGAGATTCTTGTGTGATTTTTCTGTTGCTGACCCTTGCCTGTTCCCTGGCTCATTGCTTGTACTCGGCCTGGACCAACCTCTGCCTGTTACCCCGACTCTGCTTGTACCCTCTCCCCATGTACCTCGTTTGTTGGACTGATCATCCATGTATGACTTTGGCTTTGTACTTTAGATTGCCTGGTAGTTTTTGTACTGCTTATTAGTGGTCTGCTGCCACCCCATCCCAATACACCATTCTTTGTTCACTAAGTCCTGAGGGCAACCATGTGATGGGAGACACAACTAGTCTTTTGGGTGGACGCTTACTAAAAGTGAAGACAGTGGCGTTAGATTTGGGGATTGGCATCTGGTGAATACCACTGCTGACCAGGGCCTTACAGTTTAACTCTGAGATAACCTAGTCATGAAAATCATGCTTCTTTTACAGTTCTTTGCCATGTTTACAAATATCTAACAAGGAGACGAATGACATACCTTTATCCTAGGACAATCCACTTGACTGGTGTTTTGGGACTGCACTGCAATGATAAAATGTAATATTCAATATTCTCGATTCCAAACGAGTTGTGTACCCAGGTTTTGTTCCAAGTGATAATAGCAATGCTGCCATTGCAAAAAGGATCAGCCGACCAAAATGTTATTTAAGCAATGACAGAGTGATATTTAGCTAGGACAACGGCAGAAGAAATGATAATGTAGTTGAATGCTCTTAAAGGAGAATCCGGTTTACTGTGGGCCACAGTTATTTGGAGACACTTTGCGTACATAAGCCTTACACTTCTGCAGTGGATAGGATTGTTACACAAACAAATTTTTTTTTTCCATACTAACCCCTACTTCCAGTCCCTACCCTGTGAAAATCCCAATGGATACAATTCTTAAGGCCAATACTAACTAACTGTACAACTACATACATAAAATATCTTTCCTTGGTATGGACTTGTTGGAACCTTATTAGAACCAAACTCTGGGGAAATTTTGCAAGTACAGTTGCCAATAAAATTGAAGTAGTGATTTAACTGACCTCTGCCTAACAAAAAAAATAAAAAGGGTAGGCAAGAAGATTAGTGAGTTTTGGGGAAAGGGGGTAAAGTCCATCTCTTTTCTGTCTTGATTGCCATGGCTGAATGGGAGTGCAAAGCCTCCTGGGATACATACGTCATGGATCCCAGGAGGCTTTTGACTGCTACTTCTCCACATGACCGATTTTTTTCTTTAATAGGATAATGTGCATGCGTAGTGAGATCAGCACTTTTTTTTTCCCCCTCTACGTCATGTAGGAAAAAGGGCAAAGAAGATGGTGGTGCCCAGTGTTTCTTCCACACCAGGACGAAGGATACCGGGACAAGGCGGGACCTGATCCAGGAAACCTCCGGAAGGATCAATGGATATGCAAATGTAAAGGTGAGTTTTTTGTTTTGTTTTAGTTTACTTCGGCTTTAAACTGTATGTGGGGACAACCAATAGCAGTGTATATCTGCATTACATGCATATGCTGGTCGTGCTGTAAGCTGACTATATGTATTTAGGGTTATCAGCTCTGCCCAGTTTTCTCTGCCAAACTACTTACACCCATTTAGTCTTTTCAAAAAAGGCGGGCTTAGCACCGGGAAGTTAGCACTGGAGAGCCTGCCATGGTCAGCAGGTTGTTTTTTGCACTTATCGAACAGATATATTTCACTTACAATGATATTGCATATTTACCAAGTCAAAAGGAAGCAAATAGGAGAAGTTCATTGTTATGGCCTAGGTTCATTTTTTTCACATAAATATACGCTATAGGTGACATATTGCTTTTACTTTCTAGTTCTCACTTTTGGTATTTTAGTATTAACCAATTGCACACTCAACACGCAAGGATGATTCATTATATTTTAATATTATTCCACACTTTTTTCTTCAAATAACAATAATTATTAATTTAACAAATCTACAGGAATATTCTTCTCTCTTAACAAACATTTGAGGCAGCAGACACACAAACTAATTACATCACTATACAGTGTTATACAACAAAAATATCACTTACACAGGGACACATTTAATTTTTAAAGAGGAGCTCTCATCCACCTGGAATCGGCTGTGACCGTTTTATAAAATAAGTTAAACTGGTTTTAAAAATATCATACCAAAAAAAAGTTACACCTGGATTTTCATGCTTCTGCGTAGGTTGTGAAAAGTGACATGTTGGGTAGACAAAAGAAATCATCCTACCATGAATATGGCATTAGTAGCATCATCTCCTAAACCTGACACTGTCAGGCTATGTACGGTTCACCAGTAACACAATGATGCAGTCTTGTTACAATAAGTGAGAAAGGAATAGACATAACAAATTAGAATTTACTGGGCAGACATGACGGAATATTATTATTATTACACAGTAGTTATATAGAGCCAACATATAACACAGCACTTTACAAAGTCCAAAGTCATGTCACTAGCTGTCCCTCAAAGGGGCTCACAATTTAATGTCCCTACCATAGTAATATGTCTATAATACATTCTAAGGGAAATTTGGGGGGGAAGCCAATTAACCTAACTGCATGTTTTTGGAATGTGGAAGGAAACCGGAGAACACCAACGCACCACAGGGAGAACCTGCAAACTCCATGCAGATAGTGTCCTGGTCGAAATTCAAACCTGGGACCTAGCGCTGCAAAGGCCAGAGCGCTAACCACTGAGCCATTCTGTATTGACTCTAGCCTTAGAGATTCAGATCCTCTCTAAAATGTTGGGAAGTCTTTCTTCGATAGTTGTTACACTGATGGCCAAGAAGTAAACGACAGTGGAATCAGATTGAAATAACAAGGTGTTGCTGGTTTCTTCTTCTACACAATGCATAGTCAAAGGCAGTCAGACAGACTCGGCTGTATAGCACAACAGAAAGTTCTTATTATCTTCAACCAAAGTGCTTTCCTGAACCAGATACGACAACACCCTTTAAAGTTAGGGAAAATTTGATTGATGGTTGGAGAAGAAGTGAATATTTGTTTCTATACACAAAATTTCATATTGTCCTCCTACCAAGAAATTAACACTGAAGTTTTTGAAGTTGGTGCGTTTCCTCATCTACCCACTGTTGTAACCTAGCCATGCCTTTGAATCTGATTGATTAGGATTTATGAATAGAAGGTTTTGGAGTCTTGATTTACAAGACTTGGAATTTCCATGAACTTTGATCTTTATAATCAAGACAGTCAGTGGCATTGAAATTAAGCTTCCAAGAGGAAGTTTGGTCCTTGTAGTCTAAGCAATCCACCGATGTAAAGCCAAGGCTGGAAGCTCCATATCCCTGGGCAGAGAGTGATGCCGGAGACTGGCTGAGGTGACTGCCCATGGTTGGAGTGGCAATCGGACTTAGTGTGGCACCTGGAGCTGAGAGCTGTGGGTGCATAGGAGATAGGTAAGAACTGCAGTCCAGGCCTGTAAAGTAAGATGAGGATCCACCATAGCTTTGAGTGTAAGCTGGAGCTTGACTGTACGTCATAGGATATCCAGCTGATCTCTGCATACATGGAGTGGTAACTGCAGATAGGGGATCTGGGATTGGAGATATAGAGGCTGGACTCCAGATAGAGACTGTGGCACTTGCTGTGGAGCTGGGTGTCACTGCAGTGCCAGGTGGTGGTGGGCTATACTGCCCATTGGTGCTAGCTTCAGAGTTAGTCTCTCTTGCTGGCGAAGTTTTCTTCTTGGCTGGGCGGGGTTTGGCCTGTCCACTGCTTTGTTGCTGTTGTTGGCGGCATTTTGCCCGTCTGTTCTTAAACCATACCTGCATATTGAAAAGTAAAATTTAACCCAGGCAAATGAAACCAGCAGACTAGATAGAATATATAGTCCCTAATACACTTACAGAGGTTGCATTACTCTGTGTAACTAATGGCTAATAGAAAAACAACCTGTTCTTGCTTTAAATGCCCAATAACATTTCCAAAGCCTTAACTTCCCCAGTATATATTAGTTGCACCTGGGTCAGGAAATGTTTTTTTTCTTAAGATCCTAGTCAAAACATAGTTTTGCATCAGGACTTTTATCTAAAAGGCTTTCACAGCTTATATTTTATGGAATCCAAAAAGACTTTAAAAAGCCAGAGAGAAGGCTATAAGCCTCAGGACCCTGGAGGAAAGTTTAAACAAGACTCCCCTGATACTTAATACAAAAACTTGAAATGTCCTGTCTTTAATAAAACAATCTAGAGTTTTTGCTTTTAGTATCAAAATCTTAAGTGAGTCAGCATATGTTCAGTAAATGTTACCTGGCTCCATGTTTTCCAATGTCTAGATTGGCCCTCTAGGCACTTTAATTCCAAATGCACTCTCCAACTTTATACACCCAATTATTAACCTTTTTCGGGGGTATTAAATTGAATGTATATCGGTAATAGCATTAGTCACACTTCATCTTGACTATGCAATCCAGTTTAGGCACCAGTTCACAAAAAGGACATTGTGGAACTGGAGAGAGTGCAGAGAAGGGCAACTAAACTAATAAAAGGAATGAATAAAGAACATGAAAATGATAAAAGAAAAGAAGGGCTTTTATGACATGCAGAATTTTTTACTTGGTGAGTAAGCAGTACAACAAGATATATATACAAATAGATATAGCTAGGCCACAATGGCACTAGACAAAGTGTTGCTAATGCACTAGTAAGAAGCTTTTTAGGAAAACATTTGAGAAAGATCTTGGTTGTCTCCATACTGACGCGTTTCACTGCTATAGCTTCTTCAGGAGAGGTAAGGAAATGAAGTACAGTACAAGAAAGAAGAAAAATGAACTAAAGTGTTTTCACTCACTATAAACATCTGGACTTTTTGAGGCTTTTTAAAAACAATTAATATAGTAGTGTTGCTATCTTTATCTGTATCTTTATTTACATCAATAATTGTGACAACACATAGTATACAGTACCAGATATAGGTTAGGCACACGTCTCCCTCCTCTTGATATATGTATAGAAAAAAATTGAGTGGGAAGCCCAACTATATTTTCCACTAGCTAGCTGCAATGTTATAAAGATAGGGAGTTGTAAACCTCTACGCATTTAGCAGTACAAACTGCTTCCTTCGGAGAATACATTGCCATGTATTCATATATTATATTATATACATCTGGTACTGTGTACTAATTATGCATTGTCACTATTATTGTTGTAAATAAAGATACTGTTTTTTTCATCAACACTATTATATTAGTTGTTTATTGTTTCATGCCTCAAAAAGTCCCAATATTTATGGTGAGTGGAAACACTCATTTTTTTCTTCATTTTTGTATAGTTTATAAAGGACTGGTATATATTTGGTATAGCTTTCTTAAGTCTCTATGTAAGTCTTGATGCTGTACAATGTATACTAAATCATATAAAAAATATTAACAGAATTTAGCAAACGAGATATATATATATATATATATATATATATATATATAAATTTGAATTTATATGATATAAAACATATAGGGAGATTTTAGGACTTTGCAGTGTGATTCCTACTATAAGTCGTAAAAAATTTGGTAACCAGGTATGTTGAATACGATATGATAGGTTACCAAAGGTTCAAAGACATATCAGATTTGTTGAGGTATATTCCTTTGTAGTAATGATAATATTTAGTAGTGTATAAATCTGTAAATTGTTGTAAAGAACTTACATATCTTAGAAGGTCCTAATGGTGAGATGTAAGTGGTTCTGTGGGTAACAGGAAATCCTGTACCAACCATTTTTTTTCACTACAGGAAATCCTTAATTATCCTTAGTTGATAAGGATAAAATGCTCTGATTAACAGCAATCATTCCATAGAGGGACACCCACAGAACCTCTTTTAATAACATCTCACCATGAAGACCTTCTAAAGACCAACAGATATGTATATATCTCAACAACTCTGAACATAGAACATCTCATATATGTCTCCTTGGTGACTTAATGATACAAACATGGAGATACCTGGTTACCAATTATTTTTTTTTATATATCCCAAAGGAATTACACCACAAAGCCCCAAAATGTCACTAGATGGTTTATAGTATGTGTGTGTGTGTATATATATAATTTTTTTTTTTTTTTGCTAAATTCTGCTAGGTGTTAATATATGATTTAGAATTTTTTCCTAAAAAGCTTCCTACTAGTGCATTAGCAACACTATATATAATATTGTAATATTGTTGTACTGCTTACTTACTAAATAAAAATTTCTGAAATTGTCACGGAGCCAAAGCCCCCCTTTTTCTTGATTTTTCTTATTAACCTGGGACTGGCATAAATTACTGCAATACATGTAACTTGAGGGGGATCTCTAACATACTGCTCTATTTTCCTAATAAAAGGAATAGAGAAGCTTAGTTATGAGGAGAGATTAGCTGAACTGAATCTCTTTTTCCTTGAGAAGAAATATTTGAGGGGAGGAATGATCACCGTATATAAATAGTGCTCTATATAGAGAACCCTGTTTGGAGCAAAGTGAACTAAAGGGTTTTTTTGCCTTTGGATCAGTTTTGTCCATAGGGTTTTATATCTGGGATATGTTTATTTCCCTAGTGGTTAAACTTGATGGACTTATGTCTTTTTTTTAACCTAACCTACTATGTAACTATGTAATAGTAATAAAAAAGTTGTTGGTTGTTTACCTGTACTCTTGATTCAGGCAGATTTATCTTTAAGGCTACCTCCTCCCTCATAAAGATGTCAGGGTAACGGGTTTTAGCAAATAAGGCTTCCAAAATATCAAGCTGTGCCCTGGTGAACGTTGTTCTCTCTCGTCTCTGTTTTCTTGGAGTGGCTAAGATTGATAAAGAAAAAAAAGTTTAGACAAAGAAATTCAATAAAGGATGTTACATCACCAATATAGATATTTTGATAAACTTTAGGCACCTGACACAATTGTTTAATATTAAATTGGTTTATGCTTTCCAGGAAAAGTTAAGTGTGTGTGCTAATAAAGTCTAATATGTTTTTTTTTTTTTTTAAATGATTTCTGGCTGGCCCAATAAAACAGATACAGGTTAAAATTATTTTCTAACTTAGCTAAATATCTTTGAAAGTAGAAACCAAAGGGGATGTAGATGCTGAGCTACCTGTTTTTTTCTAAGTTGGTACGATACCTTTATT
>NC_092871.1:15748989-15809950 GCF_032062135.1 Pyxicephalus adspersus
GTGAGGTTTCCTGAGCATACTGAGGACAGGTAAGACCAATGTTTGCTTTAAAAGCTCCCCCTCCAGACCACTAACTAATTGAATCACAGAGTGTCCAGAAATCTCCGCCCACTCCCCACCTCCCTTATTACTCCCCGGTATACTTCCCCACAATTTTGGGTGGTAACTTTACAAGAACTTAGGGTGGGGTAACATTTTAAGGCATTATTGTTGAAAAAAAAGTAGTTTAGTCATTTTAGGGTATTGTTGATTGTAAGTTTATTTAAAAACCCAGCATTTGATTCATATGATTTAAAAGACAGGATTACCAAAAAAAAAAGTATATAAAAAGCACACTAAAGGGGTATTTTTGCAAGAAAATACCTCACAGTGCTTTTTAAACATTATTTTCTGTGTTGAGTTAAATGTTAAAACCAAAGTAGTTTCTGCTTTTTGTGAGATAATAAGACTTTACAGGGAGAATTTCTATTGTTCTTAATGCATTTTAGGGTTTTATGGTGTAAAGTGGCCAAAGTTTGAAGCCACAGTCTGGGCTATTGATAGTCAAATGCCCCTCCTTACAGTGTGTTCACCAGGGGGGTAATGACATAAGACAATGGTTCCACATAGTGATTTAGGAGATACAAAAGGATTTATTTAACATGGAGAAAATGGGTAAGGTGTCCCCAGCTAATATCCTATTACACCTTTTTGTTTGGGTGTCAATTGCAATCACTGAGGGTGTGTTAATACTGTGCTAATTGGGTAAACAGAGATGAGGAATCTGTTAGCCTTCTCTTCTGGAATCACATCTGGCTGAGCATATTCTAAATGATTCTCTTTACCCCCTTGGGGTTGTAGCTCCTGGGGGTATGGGTGGGTATAACTCCTTCAGCCCCAGGAGAAGATCTGTATACAAGCAAGTTAATAAGGTCTGCAATAAACTACTCAGCAGCAATGATACTAAGTAATTGCATCAAGATCTCCTCAATTACTGGCATATAAGATCATTGCCTATATAGGGTACATCAAATATTGTCACCTTTCTGTTCAGTAGACTTTAAACCTATCTAAATCTATTGTTCCCATTAGTTGCCTAAACATTTGAAAAATGTTTCTGATTGGTTCTGAATTTATTTGAATTTATGTGACGCTACTGTTCTATGTTTATAATTTACTTGTATTGATTTTGGTTAGGCTTTTATACATTGATATTATTTCATACAATAGGCTCAATTCATAATAAATTTATACAGGAATATAAATACTGTATTTACTTAAAAGTAACGGTCTCCTTTTAACTATAAGAATCTTTATTTTGATGTGGTAACTTTGTGAACAAAGCACCTTTCTTTCATAATAGAAAGGCTTTTGTAATGGAATGTTAGAATGTAATTGCAAAATTAGTTGATAATTTTGATAGGAAATTTTGGGAACTTTCTTTTTGTATTGATCGTTTGTATAGTAGTATATCTTCTAATAATAAATAGTAAATTTAATGCGAAAATCTCCATGTACATGTAGAGTTTTTGTCCAAGACCTACAATGTGATTGGATTCCTGTCTTAAACAATTTTTTATAAATTTCTAGTCCATCAACAGAAACGTTTTTACAAATTAAAAGTAATGAAAAATTAAAAATGAAAGCAGCAGCCGTAGATTTTGGAGAAATTGGAATGCTTACCTAATAAACAAATAGGCTACCAATTCATTCATTATTGCTGATTGAATATACAGCAAATTGAACTTTAGATAATGACATTTAACTTTAAAGTAGTTAAACTCTACTTTCGCACATAACAATTTAAAGAACAACATGCTTTTATCTAAAAAAAATAAAAAATCTTCCTTCTGAAATTGATGGATCAAAGTGATCAGTGATAACAAATGACAAAACAATCCAAATGATTTAATTAGCACAAGGTACTACTTGCAATCCAGTTCTAGCCCTTCCTCCATGTCTGGCACATGCTTTACCAATGTCTTCATCATTAGCAGCTTTGCTTTGTGTGATTTCCTTTTTTTAAGTTACAATACATTTTAGTTGTATTGTTAGGTTAAGTTTTGATGAGTGACTAAATATACCCTCTAATGGGATGTGAATGCCCCTAACCCATTCCTTGTTACCCATTTTATTTAAATGTATCTAATAAAAACAGATAATTAGGCAATTATGGCAAACTAATATTTTGTCTTTTTTTTTTTCATCTGGCTGAACAACTTTTTTTTGCATTTGGTTATCAATCTTTTGATATATATATATATATATATATATATATATATATATATATATATATATATATTCAGTTTTGTTTTAATTATATGTAATTACACGTCGTGTAAATACCATTTTATTTTTTTTTATTTTCATGTTCTTAGTTCCTATTATAAATATATTTTGTCTTCATGGGAAAAATATGCTTTTGTAGTTAAAATTTCTGCATTGCTAAATTGGTGCAATAAAATATTAACAAATAAACAAATGCAACTTTGAAAATTTAGCATTAAAAACTACATTCTGTTCAGTTCCTATTTTAAAATTATAATTTGCATTAAATAACAATATATTGAATCTTTGAAATCTTTTCAGATTTTGTATTAACTCAATAGCTACTTTGTAACTCAAGGTATTGTTGTCTGCTTTTCTTTTCTCTTATCCTCTGTTTTGCAAAGTTCTTTTTTTGTCCTTGTCTTTATTTACATTTTTTAGAATTAGTTTTTCCCGCCTATTTCTGTTCAATATTATCACATGAAAGGCATTCACTGCAGATATACAGGTCTCATTGTACATATCTAATTAAATAGTATCCAGTTTGCTGCTCATTTATTTCAGGTAATGTTCACTAAAATTTTAGTACAAAGTCATTAACACCTACCCTTAGCTAATTACTTCCCACTGTACACTGTGCTAAAGAATTTGATAAGGATTTGTGTATTGAGGACAGACTGTTATTATCCAGTAACTGAGTGATAGTTTTAGGTACGGTGTATGTATATGTATGTGTGTGTGTATATATATATATGTATGTATGTATGTGTGTATATATATATATATATATATATATATATATATATATATATAGTTTTTATGTTTATTATTCCAACAGAAGTGAAGTGAATCAGCGGTTGCCATTTTCTACAATCTGTTTAATGTTTACGGTAAATATATGACCTATGATTATGGTAAACTATTCACCCTACAATGCTAACGTAAAAAAAATATATATATATTTGAATGATTTTTCAAAAGCTTTATTCTTTTTACATTTTGCTTTATGCTGTTTTTATTTTTTTATGTTAAAAAAATCATATTACAATTTCCCCTTTTTTCTCTTTATCTCCATTTACATCGATCTATCTATTTGGTAATTTTTAAGACTGTAACACACCTTCACACTGCTGGAGTTTAAAGCCTTTTTAAATGCTTGCTGAAATTAACTTTACCAGCTATGCATTGATTTCTATTGACCTAGTTCACACTAATACAATGAGCAATTATACTACAAGCAGCCGTTTTAATGCAGTCTCCCTTATGCTAATCAAATTACAAACTTAAAAAATGGCCATGAATTTTTGTGTATTTTGCAGGCAAACTACTTTTATTGAGTGCTTTGTTTTATTGTCATTACTTAGCATCAGAAACACGTTCCACAAGTCATCTTGCACAGCTCTCTTTGCACAAGATTACCATGGAGGTCTCTGGGAGGAGTAGTAGTCAAATGACAGACAAAAGACCATCCCCAATTATTAGTGCTAAACAGTTTGTCCTTGATAATTAAAGAGAACAATTGACCATCCCCAGCTGCTACAGCAACAACCTTATGCTTGCAATGAACGCCTGTTAATGGGTCCTTAATCATATTGGAATGACTAATACAGTAGAAGATACACACAGACCATTCTAGACCACTAAATGTCTTCTGGTAATCAGGGACTTTTAATATTAGTTGTTTAGTAATAAAGTCCTTTTGTCTTTTAATGAGCAAAGTCCTTTTACTGCAATTTGCAGAATTGTTTCTGTATTGTTTTGCAACATCTGAAGTTTGTTTCCTATATCATTATCTATGTGATGGATTTACCTACCTTATGCAAATTGCTTCCAGTCAGTCTAACCTTCGGCTGTGCTATCTGCAATGAAACACAATAAAGGAGTGGTGTTTAAAAACTTTCGAACAAGTACCAGAAAGTCTCAGTACCATTGTGACCCATTTAACAGAGACAGTAAGTATGACTGTCACCTGCACTGTGTGGTCCTTGCAGGGTTAATAGGCTGAGTAATACAAATCACATTGGGATTAATACAAAGGCATAATGGAGACTTGTCTTGGGAAGTGATTAACCCTTCAATTGTCTCTCACTTTGGGAGATGAATGGGGATAGACTCTAGAGAATTTATTAACTGGGACTTTTTTGTGGCTCATACAAATTTCTGGTATTGGTCAATAACGTATCACAGTTTAAGAACAACCAGAACCTTATGGGATATGTATTTGGTTGATAAATATATTTATTTAAGGTGTTTCTAATAAACAGTAAAGTGTTGGATTGGCTTTGCAGGAAAAGAAGGAATTGTCTGAATGCTCCCAATCTATATTATAAGTTTTACTTCTTTTTAACTCTCATTTCTTGTAAGGTTCTTTGTATTCTATCTCACCAAGACTGGTACTCAATCACTGATATTGTGCTCTGGTATCTAGATATGTATAGGTGAAATATAGCAGGGACACGTATATGCATTTTAAGAATACGGTTTTGTTTTGTACAAGTTACACAGACAGTTTAGCATTTTTTTTTTAATATCAAACTGTGTTGATCAGTTGAAACTTGCCCAGTGAACAGATAAATCCTGTGCTTACATATTTATAGTGATGAATGTCTTCCTATGTTTTCACAAAGCATTTGTGAGATGCTTTGCAGATATCCTAATTTTTAAGTGCCTCTTAGTTTCACCCCATTCAATAGTATCCTTTATTTAAAACTGAATTGTAAGATTACTGATATTTAGCCATTGTGGCTTTTCTTACATATGCTAATGATCTGCAAAGAATAGTCACCGCAGTCCTAATGTGCTAAAGGTTGGAGTTTACATGAACTGACTTCTTCTACAACATTTCCACATGATTGTTATCCACTTAGATATTGTGTGAGTGATCTGATTGCCTTTTTATCACATTTTCATTTGTTTTAAATGCCCCATTAGTTTGACAGGGGTCTCATGTCTAATGTCAGGGCCTAATGTCATTTAGGATATTCCTTCAAATACCTACGTCTGATTCTGACAAAAACCGAGCCCTGCAAGAATACAAGGGGCTAAACCAGGGTGTGAGTACAACTATAAAAACAGTCAGCAACCATTCATTTAGGGGTACACTAAGTGTGTTGATTTTCACAAATGAAAAATGTTTGTGTGTAACATGGAAGCCATAATCGGTCAAATTCCCTCTATTTTAATGAGTTCATGCCATGGTCTAGTCTGAATGGGTTTCTCTAAAGCTATCCCAATTAGGCAGCCAAACCAGGGGTCCCAATCGGCAAAGCATACCGCTTCCAGGAACCATGGACCCCAACTGAGCTACAATTGATCAATACAACCTATGACCATCCGTGCCAAAACAGCTATTCAAACAATATGATCGTTAATGGGTAGGTAACCTTCTAGGTATTCTCTTTTAATTAAGAAATATGTAAAAGATGTTGAAAGTGGCAAGACTGCATCTACAAGCAATGATTTGTTCTCAAATAAAGTAACTGCAGTGCCTGCATCATGGATATAGTTTATGTTGTCTGCCAAATAAGTTGGAATTTGTAACAGGCTAAACTTTTATTTTTTGCCCTTATTTTGCATCTCCCATTCAACAATGATGTCATCAGAATTAAAATATAAATGTAATAAATAGCTAAAACCAGAAAAAAAGAAGAAAACTTTGTATGCATAGGGAGACAGGAACTAGGGAGTGTAATGAGACCTACAGTCTATACAGTTCCTAGATGTTGTGTACAAGGTTTTTCATATTAAATATTCACATTTTAAACTTCTTACCCATTGCTAACATAGAACACACACAGGGTAATATATTTTGATATCTTGAAAAATATATAAATATTAACATCTTGTCCTATAAAATTTAAACTCATTTTTGCAATGCAACGCAGGGAAATATATTGCAAGAACAATGCATTGGGGCACCTTGTTCCTTTTGAAGTATCCAGTGGCGAATGAATCAAGGACCAAGTTAACTTGAGCTAACTATTGAGCATTTACAGTTAAAAAAAAAGTCCGAATATTTCCCTTTAGACACTTCAAGAGGATGTGTAAGCAAAAGCAAGGTATAGCCTCAATACTGCTGGCTTGCAGTGTTTAAAGTGAACATTGGGTATTGCCATTGCCATTGCTTCAAAAAAGATGTTGCACTCTTCCTAAAAAAAAAAAAAAACCTGAAGCTGCTTTTAAAATCTAAAAATTACAGAGTGAATGATTTGTCTCATCAATGTCTTATTTTAGTACTGCCAGATCTAGCAATAAAAAAACATTACAATGTCACTTACATACAAGACAAAACAACTTGCTCGTGGCACAGGACGAAAGGGTCTAGAAGTGGGAATAATAATGTCTTCAGTGATCGAGGTGAGAGAAGAGAAAGTGGCAGGTTTTCGGAAACAGACATTCCCGTAGTGGGAGGGCATTTTGATGACAGATCTGGTACCACAGGCAGTTTGTTTTAATAAAAGACACCATAGCCTTTGTGGGGAACATGTCAGGGCTTTGGCAAATATGAAAAAAAAGAAATCTCATAAAACTCTTGACGTTAGGGAGGGACAAGTTAGAACGATGAAAATAATTATTTTGTCAGCAATTTACAACTGGTGTAATAACGTGTACGTATGAAAAAATGTATAAGCGTTATATGTGCATGCAAGTGTGTGTGCATGTGTTTTTTTATATTTAAAAAAGCTTACATTTGAAAAAAATTTTAAAACTTGCTTTAGTAAAATATTTTTTATTTTTAATTCTAAATCCTAAAAAGTGTAGGAGCGTATTGTGAATCCTAAAAGTTTAAAAATAAATGAAAGTATCTATCTATCTATCTATTCTATCTATCCATCCGTCTTTCTTCAGCATCTATCTTGTTCTGTCTGTTCTGCCGTATTCTATTTCTTTGAAGTTCAGTCTTCCAAAAATGTTGCAGGACTTTGCAGAATATTGCTGGCGTGAAAAAGAGATGTATCTGGATAAAGAGACCCTTGTGCAGTGTTTGTTTCCCGAGCTGTTGACCCCAACATAAAGAAGTTAATCTAGATCAGAGGAGCAGAGCTGCATTATCGGGGTAAGGACTTTAAATCATTAGTCATAATTTTATCAGGATGGCTAAACCTCTCTATTTTAAATCTGGATCAGATATCCTGCGGATAGAAAACTGGAAGAGGAATGAGATTTGGAGACTTACCTCGGAGCAGAGCGGACGGGCAGCAAGGAACACAGGTAGCGAAGGGTGTCTTGCTCGGGATGTCACTGAAGGAAGCTAGAAGATAAGGGCATGGAGTTGGAAATAAGGATCATCAAGGATAGTTGGGTGACCATCTTTAAGCCAGACGGGTTGTGATGTCATGGAGCATTGTGTGAATTTCACTGGTTAATATGAGGCGTGTGGCAGTGGGTGGACTGGTAAAGGGGAGGGTGAGAGGTCTACCATGGAGGTGACATTGCTAGCTTGCCCATCCTGGCTCGTGTGCGCAGTGTGTTGACTTAATCCTGAGATGACATGCCGGGACCAATTAGTGTTTATCTCCCTAGACGGGATGCTGACACATAGGCTCCCTTCTGGGGCCTGGGCAGATGTCCCCATGGACAGATCTGGTCCCTTTTCTGGTAGGACGTTGGGGGCAGCTGGTGGTTTCTTAGAGCTGATGGGCACCCATATGGCCTGATAGTTGTCAGTATAGCACATTTTGTATTGTCTGGAAGCAGTAATGCATTGATCTTCTCTTTTATAACCTCTATGTTTATAAACATGTCTGGCACTGTTCCCCTCTGTTAATATTAGGGTCTACGGTTATTGAAGTTTTTAATATTTGTAGAAGTAAACTGTCAGTGGTCTCTATAACTCCACCATATGAACTCCTGTTTACCCAATAATTTCATAGCAAACAAAATCTGTAATAATATACCTAAAGCAATTTTGCCTGGCTTTAGGAAAAATTG
Organism: Pyxicephalus adspersus; assembly: GCF_032062135.1. NCBI lineage: Eukaryota > Metazoa > Chordata > Amphibia > Anura > Pyxicephalidae > Pyxicephalus > Pyxicephalus adspersus. The sequence goes on from NC_092871.1 coordinate 15,757,168, forward strand.
GCAGATTTTACCATGATCTTATCTGTTGATTAGAAATTTTCAAATATGGGTAACTGAACCTAGGGCCATTGTGGTCCATTGATTTCAGTACACATTGAATTAGGGTTATTTTTTACATGTACAAGTGTCTAGCTCTTTATAACTTTTTTAATGTTAACAAAAAACACTTTTTCATTTGGGATAAAGTAGGGTAATATTTAAACAGCTGTAAAGTTTTTATTGCTGGTGATACCCCCCCTGTTTTTTGTTGAGAATTTTATCAAGAACCTAATGTGTAGAAAGATCCAAAATGTTGGAGCTGTCAACAGAACAGCAGTAAAGGGGTAATTTATCAAAAGGGATACTTGTTCTGTAACAACTGTCTGAAAAAGAATTTCATTGTTTTTTTTTTATTTTATTTTACTTTGTGCTGTATCCCTGAGATGAAAAATGAAGGAAAGTCCATAAGCAAAAAAACCCAAAACATTTGTCAAGGGTTTTACCATTCCCTGTGTTATCCAAAACCTAAAAAAAAGGTTTTAGAGATATTTTAACATCAATTATTTAAATGTAAATAATAAAACTGTAAGTACATAGAACAAGTTTCTCACAATGTAGGACTGGTTGCATAGTGCTGCAGTGTTTGCCAGTGAAGTTTAATGATGTAACTGCTGTTTATGATGTAGGGCTGGTACACATGGGTAGATTTTTCACTAAGTCTAAAATAAATTCAAAGAAAAATCCAGAATAATACTTCCAACCATTATTAACAACCAGTTCTCCTTTCCTCAATCAGACGTGTTGGTAAATCTTAATCATAAATGTATAAATGTTGTGTGTGTGTAAAAAACAATCAACTATGTCCAACCAATACTGATCATTCTCCTAAATCAATGTAAGAGCATAATATTTACCTTGTATACAGTATTTTGGAGTTTCTGACCAATTGATTACTGATTAGAAAAATTGGCAGCAGATCTGATCATGTGTACCAGGCCTAAACTAATGCACCCTTTATATGTGGAGATTTGATCTCAGCACTTGTTGATCTAACTTATACAGTGAAATACAGCTAGCAACAACAGATAATGAACAAACTTGTATATGTGAATATGTAATATGTTACTGGAAATAGAATACAGAAAGCATTTACTATGTAAAAGCATTGCAAATGTGCACAATGCCTGTATTCAGTTTCTAGCACAGGAAAGCAGGTGCAATAAGTATTAAAGGGTCAGTCTGCTTAAACTCATTTTACAGGGTTTGGTAGATGGTGGAGAGTTGAATCATCTAAAGTCCTGTGTGTCAAATCTCTACACTAAGTTCTTGGGTTTGATATGCTATGGCCATGAGGAAGAGGTTCCCTTTCTCCCTGTAGAAAGGCCTATACTTTTTATAGTATGGAGCATGCAACATGAAGAGTTGAAACACGCAAAGGAGAGTGATAGCAATGAAAACAGAGGAATAGAATCAGGAATTATAACAGATCTTACTATAAGAAGCTAGGGACTGAATTAGCCCATCAGACTTCTTCTATAGCTAACATCATTATTCTATAGAGTGATTTTTTCCAATATCTATATTGAGTTTTAAAATTGGAATTGGATTTTATTTTCCAATTTTTTTTATTTTCTCAAAAAAGCTCATTCCTAAAAATTGGCAACATTTTATGGAATACTATGAAGATGTATGTAATATCGGAAATTGCTAGCTGTCAGTGACACTGCATAACTTATCCAGGGTTGGGGATGAACTCGGTTGAGCAGGTGGAGTGGGCTTGGGCTCCAAACGGAAGGAACGATAAGAGGTCAGGGAAGATTTACTAACCCTAATCTTCCCAAGCAACTTCCTTTAGCGTGAATCTTATAGACTAGAGAAAGTCACCTGATTTGGACATTACTTGATCTCAAATAATTGGGTTGCTTTGGAAAGTTTTAGACTTGGCTGATCAGTTTGTTATTGTCAGGTCAATGTTATCATGAAGTTCAGCTTATAGGTAAATAAAGAAAATGACGGAATGAACATACCACTCCGTACAAATATTAAACAATAAAGAACCCCAAAGCTGCTTTTACACAATGTGCATTTAAGAGTAGCATTTAATCGCTAATCAGATAGACAAATGGCTCCCTATGGTGTAATCTACACAAGTGACATGTAGATGCAATCACTGTGCAATTATAAGAGATAAATTGCTACTGCTATAGCTTACACCATTGGAATCTTTTTGGAATCTATCTGTTTAGTGATCACTCTCTAGTGTTAGCATTCACTCTCTAGCAACTTAAGTATCAAAACCAAGCTTAAAGTCTGCTAAAAGTTTCCTGTAGCAGGTGAAAACTGGGCAGGTCCATCTCTTTAACAGGCTAGGGCAGAGTTAATAAGAGATCCTTGAGAGATTGCTGGGGGTTCCTTGAGCAATGAGCAGTTTGTGTCTCTCAATTCAATTTAAGTGACACCAATTATCTTTTTGGCTGTCTGTAAAGGTGACAATCTTCCCAATGGCCAGAAATGTAAGAGGCATTGTTTCCATTGATCACCATGCTAATGTACTGTGAGCTGTGGATGTAGTAATTATAGCAGGGGTTCCCTGAAGACTTTAAATTATTTTAAGGGTTTCCCCATGTAAAACAGGCCAAGAAACACTGTAATTTCAAGTCATTTTCAGGATTTTTAAATTTGTCATTAGACAGAACAATGAGAAGTCTAGACATCACTTGTCTAGACTTCTCGTTTAGTTACTGAATAGACCACTTTAAAAAAAAAAAAAAAAAAAAAAAAAGTATTCTGTGACATATTATGCAGTATATTAATTGTGGTCATGGAATATTTTTTACTTAAAAATTTTTGCCAATTATACTTTATTGCAATTTTAGTTTTTCTTAGACCCAAGGGAAAAGGGATTGTAGGTGATAATGGTTGAATCAATACTGTTTAACCAGGTAAAGGATGTTGAGTGGCTTTCAATGACACAAATAAAGCATCAGGGAACAGAGGGGTGTAATGCCACAATAGTAGTTTAAACAAAAATTACAAATGTTCATTCCAGGCTTTAAAATTTCCAGGCAATTTCAACCACCTTTTAATTGCAAATACAACCAAACAGTTAGGGGCAAACTTCCATCAAGACTTTTATTTTGGTTCTTTTCTTGACAGATGACATTACTCTATTGAGTCAAGAGTTTGAAAGAAAGTAGTTAAATACTTGCTGTTTATAGAGCCACCATGCCTTCAGCTGTTGGGTACATATGGATAAAAAAATAAAAAATATAAAATTTAGTATTCCATCTCAGTGGTCATCAATTCAAGTTCTCAAGGACTGCATACCAAACAGATTTTTGTACGGTAGAACCCCAGTTATCCGGAGCCCGACAGCTCCCCTTTCTTGATGCTCCTGCATCCCTGGCAAAGCTGTGGCATGTGTTCTGTGTCCAATAACATCTACCACAGCTCCGCCAGGGCTGCAGGAGCAATCAGGAGAGCGGAGCTCCGCTGATTGCTCTGCTTCATGATTGGCTAAAGCGTCATCAGGGTTTCCCTTTTCTAAGCCATTCAGCACTAGAGATGAATGGGAACAAGTCTCCCCATTCAAGTCTAGTGCTTATTGGCTGAGAAACCTCAGTTTCAGAGTAACCTCAGTTAACCGGAAACTACACTTATCTGGAAACCTCCATTCCCCATGGGTGCCGGATAACCGAGGTTCTACTGTGTATATACAGTAATTTTCCTGTTTCTTTGTAATCTATGTTGTTGTATTTACTGCTGTCTGTTACAGAAATACTTAAACTGTGCAAATCCTGGCCCTGGAGGACTTGATATAAAGACTCCTGACATAGCTAAACAGATCTGAACCAGAATAAATAGCTTAGCTACTATGATGCAATAGGTGTTTTCCTGTTGTGCTACTTGTAAGTTGGGATGTTGAAGTGAAAGTAGTGAAGGTGTCTTATTGAAGGTGTCTGGTCCTGGGCTCCTGGACCCAAAAAATAATGTAACATAATTATTTGATTTCAACATTAGGATAATGTCATACTTTTGTTATTAGACTGGAGTTTCTAAGGCTCACATGGTTTTGACAATAGAAGAAAAGAACACTTGGCTATCTGTAGACCTCATGACATGAAGAGTCTGAAGGAAGCATTCTTGTTGCCAAACCACTTATATTCCCACATGAAGCACATGACAGGGTTGCTTGCTTCAGACATATTTATGATCCCTGTAAACAATGCTTGCGGTTTTATATCTTTTTAAATCTATTTTCAAAAATGTAATCCCAGTGAAAGTTTGAATTAAATAGGAATGGGTTTCAATCTATCTACAAAACTCTAAGGACTAGTTAAAAATTAAGGAACACTGATCAGGTTTAATGGCTTAGTTGTTATTGGTTAACACATTGTTTCTCTTTTTCTTTAGCTATTGTTCAGGATACATATAAATCATTTTCAAAAAATAGTTTCAAATATAGTGGGCCTGATTTGTTAAAGCTCTCTTGGGCTGGAGAGGATACACTGTCATCAGTGAACCTGAGTTATCCAGCACACCTGGAATGAATTTCTTCAGTCACTTGCTATTTGTTAGCAAATGTTTTCAATCTTCAACCAGAGTCATTGTGGGTTTGCTGGATCACCCACGTTAACTGATGAAAGTTTATTTAAGTACAATAAATCAGGTCCAGTATCTCAATATATATTAAGTCACACCAAGGTTTGGTTCACATGGGTACTGGGCTCAGAGGACCATCCAACATCTTTGATGTTTTTGACGTTCCGGTTCAGTTCTTCTTACAGACCAGACCTTCTAATATTCATATGAACAAGGCCTTAAAAAGACTGCAAATTGCCTATTCACCTCCACCTTCCTACAGACCCATTTCCTTGGGGATCAAACCCTATGCAATCTACTCATATTCCATAATGTGTTCTCAGGTTGGTAACAGGTCAGATGCGTCTCCATACCTAGAAGCACCAGGTATTCAAAAAGACTGTGAATAGACTGTGAATGGAAGGAATTTTTTTTTTTTCTGTTGGTGCAAATTGAACCAGGGTTTTTTGCCTTCCTCTAGATTAAGTATGTCTATAGGGTATTTATCTGGGATTTGTTTATTTCCCTAATAGTTGAACTTGATGCAACCCCCAGTGCACCCCCCAGCGGAGTCAGGAATAGGATCCGTGGACCATGTCTCCCGTACGAATTGCAGGCTCAGTTGCTCGATGGGAGAGTGGGCGAGTTCTGGAACCATAATGTCCCTTCCCCTCTGAATGATACATGGCTCCCCTGCGCATGTGCGCTCTGGAGTCCGTGCATTTAGTGGTCCACAAGCTAAAAAAGGTTGGGGACCACTGATTCTGAGAATGCTAGCAGCCTGCCCATCATGCTCACTTTCTTGCTTTATTTCTTTGCCTCATTGACCTAAATTTAGTATGTATATCTGAATTTTATGATTTTCTTTTTTTTTATGGGTCATTCAGAGGTAAAGTTACATAGAGATAAACACATCCGTCTGATACTTCTCCTCCTTTTAATATCTAGTCACAGACTGTAGAGAGACAACACTTGTAATATCTGCCATACACAAGATATGAATATGTAATGACAAATCATTGTTCAGTATTATTTACACTGTTGGACAGACAATCAATATGTTAGGCACATAGACTTTTTGGCCAATATGTTGATCTGACACACCACATATATTCAACTAAAATTGTCCCACATATTTTACCTGACCCCTAGGCAATGCTGGGATGGTGGGATTTAGCAAACACAGACCAAATGGGGACAAACTACAACTAAAACTTCCTACCCTATATTCTTGTGGCCTATGATGGCTGATATATACAGATGCTCATTAGCAGTCGTTAAACATTATACACGCATGACAACAGATTTTGCGAGACATTCTTATGTGATCATGCACTGTATATGGGTACCATGAGTGGTTCTGCAGAGAAAAAATGCCTTACTAGGCAGGGTGCTTCTGTGTGATGGGGCTGGGTACATCATAGGCTTAAACATTAACACAAATCATATGGCTTGTAAGACGGCTCCTTTATATGTATGTTATTAGTGAATTACCAATAGGATGTTTTCCTAAAATGCAACTGTTTACCAAATCTTACTTTATTATTATTATTATTATTATTATTATTATTATTAATAATAATAATAAACAGGATTTATATAGCGCCAACATATTACGCAGCGCTGTACATTAAATTACTTTTGCATAGATGAAAAACATTGCAGTTATAGAGATGGGAAATGTGTCCCATGGACTTGTGGGCCCCATAAGAGTGGCATATGCATATGTACAGGGCACCACCCTTCATTTATTCATACAAATATGTGTCTGCTTATTAAGCAAGATAAGATATAGCATTGATAACAAAAGTCATAGTGGTATGATTTTACACTTCAGTGTATAGAGTTCATCAGTTTGTGCCATGCACTTTATAACACAGAATGCCCAGTGTAGTAGTTTGCAGTGTCTAGTACCCCAATGTACTGGAGAATAAACAGACAGTCAGAGAAGAAGTATCTGGTGTTGTGATGGACACTCCACAAGTGCACTGTTATATTAACATACAAATGACTGCTAAATAGTCGGTCTGAGTTCACATTAGCCTACAGATCTAGGTAAATAAATAAATCCCTTTTCCAGGTGTGAATCTTGTGAACCATATTTGTGAAAGTTCTATTATTACAAATAAGGACTAGTTATGTAAAGTGGGGAATATTCATTTTCAAACAGGGGCCCTTGTATTCAAATCTTTCCTAAATTTAGTTTGCGCTGTATACAATGGACAAAGTTTGTGTACTAGTAAGGAAATCTAGGTTTAATAAATGCCAATATCCCACCTTGAGCTTAGCTAGCCCAGCTCGGATCTAGAAAGCAGGTCTATATTGGATGCAGGGGGTTAAGTCACTCCATCCCCACTCCCTCTCTGCTGCTGCTTTTGGTGAAGTCGGTGAAAGGAACATGTTCTCTGTCCCCTAATCCCCGAACCCAACAGCACACGCGCTTTTAATTAAGGAAACAGATTAGCCCCATCTGTCCATCAACTTAAGTTCTGCTTCAAACTGGGGCAGCGGCTAACAACGGGTCACTTCATTAGCCGGCCTGTGCTTATGCCAGTGAACAAGCTGTAGCGTTAGTTTATTATTATTGTTCCTTAATTTGCCATAAAATATTTGTTTATCTACAGAATAGTATTTTACCTAATGTTGTACTTAATTTTTGTTGTATTTTAAGGTAATATGTACAATAACAATTAATGTGTCTCAATATTATATCTTTTTTTACCCCAAATCTTTAAGCTATAAATTCTATTATTTATCTATGTAACTGAAATATACCAACATGGCACAGCTCAGTATATATGTATCTATGAACATGCATTTGATGGCAATACATTGAAAAATCTTTGCTGATAGCAAAACAATTGTTGATAATGTGTGTGGAGTGGGTAATGACTGCAACCTTTATTAGGTTGTTTCTGTGATCGGGGCGGCACTGGTTTATTCTACTTTAATAACAATGTTGTCACTAGGACAGGAAAGGAAATCTCCAACAGGCACAGTAATAAAATATTTACAGCATTGTAAAAGAAGTCTAAACCCTTAGGCTATGTACACACGTGCAATAATTGTCTTTGGAAAGGATCTTTCACAATCCTTTCCAACGACTGCACGATGCATGAACATACAGCACCGTTCTGCTCTATGGAGAGGGGAGAACAACGGAGCAGCACCCTGCTGCGCACTCTCCCCCTTCACTTCCTTTAAGATGATTCGTCGTCCATCGCCCGTGGATCTGCCAGGACACGCCAGATTCTCGTCCGATGTGTGTATGTAGCCTTATCAGCATGGTATTTCATTCTCATTTCTTCATTGGAGGTTCTTCATCGCTTCTTGCCTTCGGCTACTTACACACGTGCAATAATTATCGTTGGAAACGAACGACTAACGACCGATCGTCCGATAATCGTTAACAAATAATGTGCACAATGACGCTGATAAACAAGGAGTGTCGCTGGAAACTAACAACTGTCCCGATGGATCTGATTGGGCGATGATTGTTCGTAATCTATTGTGTGTACAGTCGTTCAGTGATCATGGATGGTTCTGTGATACACTTTCTCCTATACATATTTCCTGCATTGTTCAAACAATTGTATCTAGTGTGTGTACACTATTGGTGGATTATATTTGAACTATCATATCGTTTTAACATGTACAGAATTGTGCACAATACGATCATTCAAAATAATCGTGCATAGTCATTGATCAGCTGTTAATCGTTTGTTTTCTAACGATAATTATTGCACGTGTGTACATAGCCTTAGTTACAATATTGTCACTATAGGAGGAAGTGAGAGGAAATCTCCCCAAAAAGGTTTAGACAACAGGTAAATGCAATATTAATTCTAGCCCTTCCTTTTCTAACTAATCAACAAACAACTTCCTGTACTACTTCCTGATTGTTGGTGTCTGTAATGTCGGTCTTTTTCCGAGTTCACACTGACAGTAAAGTTGCAGGGCGTTTAACTCTTCCTCACTCCACGAACTGCTGCCACTCAGAGATGCTACATGTAGCATCTTCCAACGTCAGCCCTATCGCGAATAAATAGGGGTGGCAGTGAGCAACTGCTGCCAGCTGTCTCATGTGCAGGTGCTGGTATTTTAGGAACCTGCATTGCCATGCATTTTTCAAGAATGGGGAGCTGGATGGGATGGTACAATGTAGAGGTAAGTGCGAACTTGTCCTAAGTCATACCCAGTGTAAGCCTTTCTATGCTAAAATGGCACCTTAAAGGGAACCAATTATGCCTGGGCTTAGGTAATACCTTTAAAATTTAGCATTAGAATATTATACCTGTGCAAGCTTAGTTGAAAAAACAAATATCTATGTCACCTGTTTAGCTTACTTTGTGCCCCCTATTGAGCTGTACTTACTTCTGAGTCTCCGGTGATTATCCAGGGTTAAAGGTCACCTGAACTTTTACAGTTGCCCGACCTTAAACACAATAAAACATTGTTAAATAACAAAGCCTGTAGTTACAAATATTCTAAGCAAATTACATCCAATAACGGCCCAATAGGGAGTTTGTTTATGGGAGTCTATGGGAACCCTTCAATTCCAGAGTGTCCTGTGCCATAAAAGTAATATTTGGGGTTCCACTTTTGATGTTATTATTTGCTTCCATGCATGGACTATCAGTTTGATCTGTCTTGATTAGAATCTTAAGGTTTGTACAAGCACTCAATAAAAGCTGCTTGAAAAGATCGTTTTGGGGCATCACTAGCACCAAACAAGTGCTGTCCAACCAGGCTTCTTGGTAACTGCTAAGCAGACTGTTCTGATCTATGGGGGATTCACAGGAAACATTGTGAACAATCCGGCATGGAGAATTGCTAAACTACATGTAGGCAATTACTTTGGACATCTATGCTATTGCAGGATTTTCACCCAGGATGATCACAAACTATCATTTCAGGTGACAAAATCTTGGCGTCTGTACAAGCCTTTACAATTCACCAATACACTATATAGTATACTGAATGCTGTTTCTGGATGGCTACACTTATTTCCCCATTGTACCTGCAGAAGGGGTCTTGGTTGCCCCCAGCTGGGCTACTATTGTCTGTCTTGATTACATGGGGGATGGGGGAATAGTTGTTTACAGAAGGATAATAATATTGTTTTATGCTTTCAGTTCAGCTCACAAAAAGAGACAAGGACACTGTATTAGGCTAAGTACACATGTGCAATAATTGTCATCAAATCCTTTCCAGCAACAAAGAACTGCACGGTGCATGAACAAGTGCTGTACATACAGCGACATTCGTCGTCCATCGTCTGTGGATCTGCTAGGACGGTCGTTCGGAAGATGGACGACGAGCATTGTACACACAAGTTTCTTGTCCAATATTAGCCCTGAGCCAATTATCAGATGAGAACCATTGCAAATATGTACGTAGCCTTACTGAAAGGTATTTTCTGTGCTTACTGAAACTGTACATTGTGCCTAAAGTAACTAATTAAACTACTACAATGGTAAGCTGCAACATATATGTTTCTGTTCTTTAGCTCTACTACAACACATGGAGGTGAACTTTTTACATAATAATGAATAGTTTAGTTTTGTGCAATAAATTGAGGAAGATCCATAAGTGTAAGGCTACGTACACAAGTCAGATGATTCTCATCCAATAATTGCCTCAGAGCTGATATGGGATGAGAATCTGGTGTGTGTACAGCGCTCGTCGTTCTTCATGTATGGATCTGTCCTGGTGGATCCATGAACGGCAATTGATCATAATGGAAGTGAGGGGAAGAGAAGGGAGTGGGGTGCCGTTCCATCATTCTCCCCCTCCCCTCCCCATAGAGCAGAACAGGGCTGTATGTACAGAGCTCGTTCATGCATCATTCAGTCTTGTCATTGGAAAGGATCATGAAAGAACTATTCCAACGACAATGATTGAACGTGTGTTTGCAGGCTCAAGTGTGCCTTAGGATTTCTACTCAGCTGATATCTGTAGGACCAGAGCTATATTCTTTCATTTGTAAACTAAGAGCCTGAGTGTGGTCTTCAAGATTTCTCTATGGGGCACGGAAGTGTGTGTGTGTGTGTGTGTGTGTGTGTGTGTGTGTGTGTGTGTGTGTGTGGAGGGGGTAGTCAAGCACAGTCTTTACCTGGCTAAGATTATTTGATGTTACCTGCTTTTTAAAATGTTTTTTTCCCAGGAGTTCCTATACTTTTTATGTTCATACCCTATATGGGTCAACCCAATTAGTTTTGTTACACAGGACTGGATTTGCAAATAAAGGTATTAATATGCATTATATGCATATTGCAGTACAATGTGTTGGTGTTAACCAGTCTTGTAGACAAGCAAGGGTTTTGATGGATTCTTTTGTGTACAAGCCTTTTTCCTGTACTGAATATGCAGAATAATTTGTGACTATGCCCTTGGTATAAACAAACCCTTAAATGGAAAATAGAACACATTGGGCCTGATTTGTTCAAGCTCTCCAAGACTGGAGCAGATAGACTATCCGGAGAGAACCTGGATTATTCAGCAAACTGATCTGGTCCAAGGCTGCACTACCCACAGGCAAATGATTTTCAACAAATCTATTCTAGATTTGCTGGATCCTTCCTTGAAAGTCTATCTTCTCCAAGTCCAAGGCTTTAATAAATTAGGCTTGTTTCAGGAACAGTTAAAATTCCTTAAAGAGCTATTTTCTGTTGTTCTTGATGGTCACTTCACAATTGCTGCATGTTAAAATGATTTTCAATAAAGAGTCTTTTTTATAGACTGAACAATTTGATCACTTATGATGTTTTCAATTAGCTGATTTGTTTCTTATCAGCCATGGTAAAATGTAGGCTATGTACACACTTGCAATGGTTCTCGTCTGATATTTGGCTCAGGGCCGATATTGGATGAGAATCTGGCGTGTGTACAGCGCTCGTCGTCCATTGTTCAAACGACCGTCCTGGCAGATCCAACGACGATGGACAAACAATCATAATTCAAGTGAAGAAAGAGAGCAGCGGGGTGGCGCTCCATCATTCTCCCCCCTCCCCTCTCCATAGAGCAGAACAGTGCTGTATAGACACCGCTCATTTATGCATTGTGCAGTTAGTCGTTGGAAAGGATCATTAAAGATCCTTTCCAACAACAATTATTGCACATGTGTACCTAGCCTTAGATAGGTGCTGCTTCTGCTTATTGTCTCCTAGGCTGGAATGCATGATCGCCCAACACCCCTCTCCCTATTATTTATTGTAAATCTTTGCTGTTATCTACTTTTTCTAGTTCTATGTAAATTTTCTCTGTCATGACTTATTGTATATCTTTCTGTATACTTCATGACTACATTTTTATCCGAAATTCTATAAAATGTATATCTTTAATCACAAATAAATACTCCATATAAATCCGATTTAATACCGCAATCAGTTACACTCCTGAATGGTCTGGTCTTTACCAGCTCTTATCCAAGTACCTAACTCCTATTTGTAAATAAATATTTTTCCTTTATTTTTAATAAAAAGAAGAAGGTTGGCAAATACAAAGTTGTGAACAAAGAAAAATTGCAAAACATCAGGAAACAATACAAATCATTGTAGCAATAGGAAAAAAGCAAATGGGATCCATTATGGGTGTATAGGATAACACGGAATGATAGAACCATGTAACACCCTTGGAACAGGAAAAGTGCATCATATAAAGGAGCAAAAGTAGAGGGGTCTCTTCTGGTGAGAGCGTCTTTCTATAATAATATACATACATATATGGTGGCTCAGAGGTTAGCACTCTGGTCTTTGCAGCGCTAGGTCCCAGGTTCGAATCTCGGACATTATCTCCATTTGCGGGGGGTTTGCTCTGAGTACTCTGGTTTCCTACCACATCAAAAAAATATGCCGTTATTGGCTTCCCCACAAAAAAATATACTTTAGACTGTGTTAGACAGAGGTAGGGTGAGGGACAACTAGTGACACGTAAAGGCCTGCTTATTTGTCGGCGCTAGAAAATTACTGTGTAATATTGATTAGTGACATTTACCTGCAGGAAACATATTGGACAAATGAAGGGGAGAGAGAATTGAGTTAGGAGTTTGCTAGTCATAGAGCAACCAAAGGAAGGAAGGGCTCAACATATATTTATGTTGGAAATTTAGCATGTCTGTCCATCGCAAGTGAGGTTTAATCCATTTTTTTACTGTCACCCTAAACCTCCATGGAGAGAGGAGGGATTTAATTTATTATAATTTACCTGTAGGAGAGAAAAGTCAGGTTAGCATGGCTGTGTGGCTTAGCAGGGCCGGGCAAATTCAAGGAAAGTGCGGACAGAATTACAAATGCTTTGGTAAGTAAACACATCCCATTTATAAATTGTAACAATATATTTGGCAGTTTTCCTGGAGTTTCACTTTAATATTTGTATAAAATCTGCCCGTAATTACATTGAGCTCAGCAACACTTGGAAACCCTTAGAAGTCATATTACTAATTATTAAGGTTTCCTTATTGGAGTGAGCACATCAATATTGATGGTCATCATGTATGGCTGTCACCTTTTTGGAGAAACCCTAAAAAGTTGAAAAAATAATAATTTTTTTTATTACTTCATTTTACTATATATACCTCCATCCCAATCATTCAATTTCTTAGCATCACCCCTCCTATAACTGGCCTCGTTAGAAGTCAGCTATAATGTACCCATTGTATTGTGCTGATCTGGTCTTTGGCGTTAGTAGTCATGGGAATTTTTCTGTAAATGGCAAACTCTTTGGGGTGAGATAAAATCTCCATAAGAGGCTTCAGTTTCATAATTGTTCCTGGGGAAAATGAACACAGAGATAGTGTGCTTGTTAATCCCGTACCAATAACAGCCACGTGCTCTTTAATTACATGGCGGCCGAGCTGCGCAGCCCCCTTCCCTCCATCCACCTTAATTAGAATGCACAAGGGGATTAAGGGCCGTCCACCAGGCATTTCATCTGCAGTCCTTCCCTCCTCATTAGGCAAATGGAGGGAGAGAGACACAGTGTAAGTCCTCTTAATTAGAAATCCCTTGTCTTGGAATACGAGAGGGATTAAATGCCATATTTTTTCTACAAGTTGCGGCAATGAAGTGGAAACTCAGTAGCCAGGGCTGCTTCCTGCTGACATGCACCTGTTACTGGCTTGTGTTACTGTATAAGATGTGCAGCTTGGTGTGTCTATTCATGGGCCAAATTTTGCAAGCATTGCAAGCGGTTTGAGCAGCTTGGGGCAATCAAGTGGCGGTGGTGAGACTCCCAAGAGACTGTGTCTATGCACATATACCAGGGTGCAGTATGCACTTTTAGGGTTTGGCATGCTTGCCTTACAGGGCTGAGGTCTAGGGTTTAGTTCCCACCAGAGACAATAGAGCATTAGCAAACTATAAACTGCTATGGGTCCCACAACTGGCTACACATAAAATTACAGAGCTAGCAATAGAAACTGGCAAACGTGTTTGGATGTTACTTTGCAATGCAATGTAAAAACATGACTTTGTATCAGTAGAAATTGCTCTGGAAACTAAGGACACGTGGCCACTTTATGGTTTTGCTATGGGAAATATGAATATTTGCGCTGATTTTTTTTCCCTTCATGTCGGCTTTCTCTGTTATATTCTTATCAGAACCCAGAAACATACTGATATGTTAACATACTGATAGTTTAACAAATGCCATTATTTGCCCTCATTTGAATGTGTGTTTATTTGGCTGTGGTGACTTTGGAGAGTGAAGAGTGACTTGAGAGTAGAACATAAATGGTAATTGATAAGGGCAAGGATAAAATAGAGAAGGGTTAGACACTTGTCAAGTGTTTATTGTAATGTGATTTACCCCCTTAATAGGCCCTGGTAATCCTTGTCACTAAATTAGACAGAAAGTTGGGGGAAATCCAAAACACTTTCATTGTCACCAGAGAAAGAAGTGGTCCTGTGACTACCCTCCTATGGGTGGAAGTTTTGGCTTTTCATAAACTTTTCTAAGTTACCTTCTCCAGTGGTTACTAACTTGTACATCTTCTAGTAAAGCACAGTAATGGGTACATTGGATTGAATTACTTTAATTCAGCAACAAGCTGCTACCATTCTCTCTCTCTTTGGTCAGGGTGTGAAGTCACTGAATGAGATCTGTGGCTTTCATACTTGGAGTGCTGGACACCAAGCTTTTGGCAGCAGTTCCTTTGAACAACGCTGTCTCTGCCAGTCTGCCTTCTTCCGATAATCCATCCTGTTGTCACCTCTTAACCATTTAAAAAAGATTCATATACCAGGCCAGCTACATGATCAAACAGAAAAGGCCATTTATCCAAACAGCCCACCTTCATAATTGCTCCATGATCCAGTTCTGAAGCTCAGATACTGCTTTAAGCATTAGACACAGGACAGCATGGGCACTCTGGTTGGCAGCCATGCAGCCCCAAAAGAAGCAAGCTGCAATGCATTGTGTGCTTTTACACCTATTTCTCATGGCCAGCATTAGGGTTTCAGCAGTTTGTCCAGAAAACTGTACAAACTATAAACCGTTAATCTGAATTCATAAAATAGACAAGCGTTAGCCAATAGCTGCCAAGTGAGCGAATGTGGATGAGCAGTTTATAAGCTAATGTTACAATGTTAGCTGGTTTCCTTATAGAACATTTGTCTATTTTCTTGCAGTATAACACATGTATTGCACTATATAACAATACATTTCAAGTTGAAATCCTATTCTACGTGGTTGATTCACACTTACGTACTGCAGTGTTATACATTTATAGAACAAATAGTGATCTCTCTTGGTGGATCACTAAAATAACCAGCAGTAGCAATCTGTTGTTTTCTAATGAGGAGGATGCAGCAGAATACCTCCCATTTCGTCCTCCCCTCTCCATATAACAGCAATGTCTTTACAGCGCTCATTTCTACACTGCTGTTAGAAGCCATTACTAATGGTCGATTCCGAACCAGTTATTAAATGTGTGCACTGTATATAGAGTCTTGAAATCTGTGTTACATGATGAGAGCTCAGAAGAATGATTGTTTTTCCGTGCTGTAAGTTAAATTCAGATACATAATAGTGCTAAACTGTTCCCTGTGGGGATATTTTCCTACCAACTCTGCAGAAGTCTCTGCACTTAGCTCCATCTTCCCGGTACTTACCTTACTAATGCAGGAGTTTCTGCTGCAAGTTATCATTTGGTGCAGGAAGGTTAGTCCTTGATGAACAGGATTCTGGCACAGGAGAGAAAGAATGCAAAATATTTATATACAGAATGGTTAATGTGAAGTAGTTAAGATTACAGTGATGGTTAGATGAAAAGTTGATAGGGTTTTGGCTAAAGGCTGGATTATTAAGGTGATGGGGTAAGTTAAGGTTTGGGTTGGGGCTATAGGGGGGGGTTAATGTTATCCTTGCAAAGTAAGAGTTGCAGAAAGAGTTACAGAAAGAGTTACAAAGAGAAAAGGAAATGGGAGGTTAGGATTAGTTTAGGGATTGGGCTCAGGGAAAGGGTCGTGAAAAGGGTTAGTGTTGTCTGAGACAAACAGTCATGCCATATCAGGCAAGAATATGACGTACAGTGGTCTCCTGACTTGCTCATAGATCTGTCAATAGGGATTCATGAATGAGAATCGGGAACGATCGCTATTATTAATATTATTACACAGTATTTATATAGCGCCATCATATTACGCAGCGGTGTACAAAGTCCACAGTCATGTCACTAGCTGTTCCTCAAAGGGGCTCACAATCTAATATCTCTACCTCAGTCATATGTCTTTATTACGGTCCAAGGGCAATTTGGGGGGGTAGCTATTTGACCTAACTGCAAGTTAGAATGTGGGAGGAAACTGGAGTACCCGGGGGAAACCCAGGCAAACATGAGGAGAACCTGCAAACTCCAGGCAGATCGTGTCCTGGCCAAGATTCGAACCAGGGACCTAAAGGCCAGAGCACGTACCTCTGAGCCACCGTGCTGCCCATCATTATACAAGTCAAGGGAGGAGAGCACACTGGGGTGCTGCTACTTCGTTCTCCCCTCCCCATAAAACAGAACAGACACTGTGTGTACATCACTCATTCATCTGTCACTATCTCTTACTGGAAATGATTATGAAAGATTGTTCACAGTAATGTGTATGCAGCCTAAGAGTGTTAGGGTTAGAAGTAAGGTTAGTTTCAGGGTTGCAAGAAGGATTCTTCTAAGGCTACGTACACATAAAAGATGGTTCTTGTCCGATAATCGGCTCAGGGCTGATATCGGATGAGAATCTGGCGTGTGTACAGTGCTTGTCATCTGTCAACCGAACGACCATCCTGGTGGATCTACGGATAATGGACGAGGAACGATCGTAATGAAAGCGGAGAGAATAGTGGCGTGCAGCTGCGTCCTTCTCCCCCTCCCCTCTCCATAGAGCAGATTGGTACTGTATGCACAACGCTTCTTCATGTATCGTGCAGTCGTTTGTCTTTAGGAAAGGATCGTAAAAAAAAAAAGGTCTTTTCCAACGACAATTATTACTGCGTGTGTACGGAGCCATAGAGGTGCCTAAAGGGTTAGAGTCATGGTTAATAGGGATCATTGGTGAGAGGGTAAGTGTTAAGATTGCATGGAGGGTTAGTGGTAGAGTGGGAAGAGATAGCTTTATGGCTACAGGCAGGGTCAATATCAAGGTGATCGGGTAAGCGAATACCACGGTTGGGATAACTGGAAGAATTAGAGTTCGCATTGCAGGGTTGTCCAATGGACATCAGATGATCAGTGATTCTTCCAGTGAAAGATGAATGAATGATAACTGTAGACACAACACCGTTCTATTCTATGGAGAGGGGAGAAGGATGGGCATGTGGCACCCAGCTGTGCGCACCTCATTCTGCCGTTCATCACTCTGCAATGGTGGATTGATGAACAACAGGGGGTCATTTTATACAATGTTAGATTTACACCCATGACGAGCAAAATCTTTTGTCTTGGCTGATTATTATTTGATATGTGTATGTTGCTTGATGATTAGTTTGGGATTGGGATCACTGGAAGAGATAGTATAAGACTTTGTGTTAAAGAGGAACTAAACTGAAAAGTGCCTAAAAAAAAAATACACTTACCTTCAATCC
Organism: Pyxicephalus adspersus; assembly: GCF_032062135.1. Taxonomy (NCBI): domain Eukaryota; kingdom Metazoa; phylum Chordata; class Amphibia; order Anura; family Pyxicephalidae; genus Pyxicephalus; species Pyxicephalus adspersus. The sequence continues at coordinate 15,774,793 of NC_092871.1, forward strand.
CGCAGAGCAGTCTGATCAATCCGGGGTTGTCTTGCATAGGGTCCTGCATCGTCCCAGAGCCGGCGCTCTGGGCTCTGCCATCTTCTCCTTTTCTTTCTGGTTCTTCATCCTACATCACCAACCCAGGCGCGAGATTGGGTGACGTAGGGTGGAATAAAAACTTGGCGAAAAAAGCTCCTTCTGCTCATGCTCGAGATGCTCGGGCATGCATAGAAGGAGCACCCAGGAGCCTCCCGGGATGCATGACATAGGTATCCCAGGAGGCTTTGCACTCCCATTCATTCTCGATCGTCTAGGCGGTCGAGAATTATGGGCGGTGCTGCCCCCTTTTTATTAAAAAAAAAAAAAAAAAAAAGGGGGTGTTGGGAAAAAAAACCCTAACAACAGAATTTTTACCTTACATAAAATGGTTGCCTACCCTTTTATATAAAGTGAATTTTCTGAGTTTGGGTATGCTTTAAGGTAAGGAAAGTGTTCAGTTTTGGGGTCATTGGGGTGGGTTGGTGTTCCTTATAATAGGAGCTCTAAGCAAAACAACTACCAGCCCTGACTTCACCGTACTCAGAGTGATTTTTTTATAAAGAATTCCAGTATCCAATGCTGGGCATTTAAACAAAATATAACACCCAGGCTAAGTTACCTAAATAATTGTGGAAGGAATTATTCATAAAAGCTTATTTGTCACGGATGGCTTAGCTTGTCAGAGGAATCAAATAAAAAAAAAAATATTTCCAAGTCTGCAAAAGCTCTGACTTTTGATCTCATGGATCTGATATTTGAAAGCTCTCCAAGGCTGGAGAGGATACATTTTCATCAGTAAAAGCTGGGTGATCCAGCAAACCTGGCATGGTTTTCTTCAAAGTCCTTTGCTATTTGTTAGCAAATGTTTTCAATCCTGGACCAGATTCATTTCAGGTTTGCTGGATCACCCAGCTTCACTGATGAAAGTGCCTTGGAGACCTTTCATAAATTAGGCCCAATGGCTTTGCATAGCCTGGGGATCTATCAGTGACTTGTAATGTGCTTCTTATGTAGACTACCAGACAGATTATGCAGGAACTTCTAAACATTGGCTTTCTGTGATACCTCATTAGGTGCCCCCCCCCCCTTTAAAATCAAGGTGCCCCTAGTAGAGAGAGTACGGTAGTCCGATCTGTACCTCTGTTTGCAATGACCGAATGGGCCAATAACTCAGAAACAAATGGAAGCTGGCAGGCCGACTGTGAGGACAGCAGGAGCAGGGTATTAAATCCTGATGAAAATTGATTTCCACGTCCTAATCCCTATTCTCAATCTTATAGACTGCACACTACACAACTCATATAATATACTCCACAATTATACACTTACAATTTAATTTGTCCAACTGGCTTAGAGGAAATTGAAAATCGCAATAAAAAATAGAGAAGGACCCCCCACCTCCTCCTGCACTCCTACACTGTCCAGGCAATTTCATTTTTGCTTTTGTTTTCTCAATGTTTTTTTTTTTGCCATTTGGAAATAATGAAATGTATTGTCCGCTCTTATCGTCCCTTTATTATGATAATGCACAAAGCCAGAGGCGTGCTTCCAAACAGCCATCCAATTGTCTTGCTGGATATTATTAGAGACCTCTCTAAACATTTTAAAATTAACTTTCAGAGATGTCTTGCTCCTCGGCAGGTACATCCAATCTGCTCACATGGATAAAATGTACATTTAATGCTAAACAATCCCCTCTATGAATTATTTACACAACTTTGCTGATATTCATTTATATTGAATCGGAATACTTTGATCTGAGGACACTAATGTGACCTAATATACTTCCAGACTGGAAATCGGAATGTTTTCTCCCGAATCTTTACTTCATTTAATTTGGATTGATACTGAACTATCCATAGCCCAAAGTTGTTTTTTATTTGGAGGGTAGATAAAAAAAACCTGATGAAGGTTTCAGGGCATGTTTAGCAAAAGGGTTTTGAGCAATTTTACCCCTCATGCTTGCAATGCTTTAACATTAGACCAAATGGGTCCATTAGTTTATCTTTATTTCACAGGCAGTGGGAGGTACAGATTGCCGTGCTACATGCAGCATTCAGGAACAGTTTGCCATCCCTGCCACATCCATACACTTCAATCAGTGTGCTTGCTGTTTTTAAGCATTTGCACCGTTTTTTAAGGAGTTTCAATTCACCAAAAAAAAAATTAACGGCTCTGTTTTGCAGCTCCCTGAAAATATTTCCACAGTAGATGTCCAGGGGTAGTAATGCCACTAGTCTGAATATGTCCTTAACCCCTCACTACTCTTTCCAAAATGCAACAAAAAATAGGCCAAAAAATACACCCTCCATCTCTAGACCAAACCTTCTTATCCAGGGTGTCATGGGACACTTGGGTTCCTCCTTAAGTTGTTGGGGGAGAATGGAGAATTGATCTCACATCTACACTGACCACAAATGCAAGGGGCAATTCTCCACTGATCACTGACCTAAGGATTCATTTCTATAATGATGTTAGAGAACAGCACACTTTCTGAGTTATTATTCTATCATTCATTCTTTTACACATACTTTATTGAAATGTTGAGCGAAAATGCAAAACATCTATAATAAAGAATATAAAGCAATGGGAAAAGTAATATAAAATATACCAAAAAGTAATATAAAATACCAGAACAATTCCAACATCAATACTTTAAAGGTTTAGAAAGAAAAATTCTTCCACCCGGTCAATCTGCCACAAACTGCCACATACCTGACTTAATTCAAACAGAAAAACAAATAAAACCATAATAAATAACCATAATAAAAATAAAAACTTTCAAGGCAGCAACAAATCACATCAAACACATGTATTCAATTTTTAACATTTTATTTAAAATCATACAATAAAATTATCATATTTATTCTATTTATATTTAAAATTTGCAGAAAACATTTTCACCATTTGGGTTTGCGTTTTCTCTACGCGTTTCACAGTAACAAGTCTGCGTTCTCAGGAGATCTAGAGAGCCCTAGAGAAACATAGATTCACAAATCATTTCAATATCATATTTATATTCACAAACACTTATGTAAGTCAAATACATAATATAACATTTTTCACTTACTTATTCTTACTTTCTCTTTCCCTCCTACATGTCACAGGACATACTCAATGTGCTCTTTATTGTCTGGCCACAAAGCAAGGGGAAGTTTTTTTGTTTTATTTGTTTTACTACCTAGAAAGTATATCCAGTCCAGGACAAATTGTGAAGGTCAACTTCCAGAGAACCTCCACCAGTTAGGGAAAAAAAATGGTAAGCATGAGGGGAGGAGAAGTGGATAGGCCAAAGGGGAAGGTACCCTCAATATTCTGCTGAGATATATAACCTGGGACAGGTAGACTCTACAACAAGGCCGCAAATTCTCAAATTTTTTTCAGTCATTTGATTTTAGCATGATTACAAAAATGTTGCTGTATATTATTAGCCCTGGAATTTAAATGGGCTTGGGGAGACTCATTATTTATCATTTTATTTAAACTTTTGTGTAACGCTATGATCATGCTAATGTACTGAGCTGTAGGTATAATCATGTATAGCAGGCTTTTCCTGAGCACATAGCCCACCTGTGTATTGTGGTGTACTGCACTAAAACAAAAATAGTGCAGGTACAATACCTCCTGCATGTTAATCACAATCCATTGTGCGAGTGTTCTACATATCTAAAGAGAAAGGAACAATAGAAGTATTCAAATGACAGCATGTGCTCAACCACACTGCCCACATAGATTTTACATTATACCATCTTATGTAATATATAAATAATTTAATTCAAAAGACCTTTATTGAGATTTTACCATAAAGAGTTTTGTGTAATGAACATAGTATAGTACAGTCCTTATTCTATACAAAACCTGTACGGGACTATTAGGAACGTAAGTGATAAATGTGAAACAAAAAGTGTACTCACTTTAGGGATAGGAGGGTGAGAGGTGACTTACTGAGATTCCAATAACTATGGCTAAATTCACACTGGTGGTGAGGTTGTGGTGCATTTACTGCTTCATCGTACCAGGAGCAGCTGTGGCGTCTGTCTGCGGAAGCCCCATTGAGAATGAATAGGGGCAGCAGCGAGTGTTACTAGCATGGCCTACTGCTGAGAGCTAATGTACAGATACAGCGTTAATATTAATAATAAAGATGATTTATATAGCGCCAACATAATATGCAACATTGTACAATTAAATAGGGGGTTATTTAAGAACTGCCGTGCAAGTTTTCAAGGTGCCAGTCGTGGGGAGCATTACGGAGTTGCGTGACCTGTTGTGCCCTTAGCCTGTTTTTCCAAGGAAAGACAATAGGGGACCAAAAACCATGAGTGCCATGAAGGTTTTTGTTGCCAATAGTTTAGTTTGGAGATTAAAGTTTGAGAGTGTTTGATATGAGTTAATTCAGCAAAGCCAGATATAGGTATTTGTTGGGTTATTGGTTTTGGACACTATATATAAAAATCCACATACACACGTCCAATGGTTCTCGCCTGATAATTGGCTCAGGATATTGGACGAGAATCTTACGTGTGTACAGCACCCATGTCCGAACGACTGTCCAGGCGGATCTATTGACGAGGAACGATCCTAATGCAAGGGAAGGGGGAGAGAGCGCAGCCGGGTGCCGCTCCATCATCCTCTCCCTCCCCTCTCCATAGAGCAGAACAGTGCTATATGTACAGCACTCATTCATGCATTGTGCAGTAGTTTGTCGTTGGAAAGGATCATGAAAGATCCTTTCCAAAGACAATAATTGCACGTGTTTATGCAGCTTTTCACATAGGCCAATATTTATTTAAATTAGGGCATGAACACAAGGTGAGAACCAAAGTTTCTTGTTGGCCACAGTCCCTGAAACACAGAGAAGACGTACCAATACCATTGTACAACTAGACGATGAATAAACATGAGGAAACCAGATCTCTTGAATACAAATGTGCTTCAGAAAGAGACAATAAAAATACCTTTTAATATTCGAGAACTCAGAGTTTAGGATTCAAAAGTGAGCAGTGTTATGTAGGCCCCAAAAATAAGTCTGGCACAGGAGCCCTCTGGTGCTTCTATTCTTCATTGAGCTTTGTGGAGACAACAGGTGAGGTGACCAGAGTCCCCTACACAAACCAATTTAGTTTCTAGGGTGCTGGAATGTAAACTACAGTCACACACCCAAATTGGATACAATTAAGTAAACTGCCCCCCACCCCCATCCCTGAGGCATCCCCTGGAGATAGAATTGATTTAATTATGCAGGCTCATTAATGTGGACAATAGGGAACACTGACCTGTTTATCATATCAATGCTTCTTATCTGTAGACACAATTAGGCAGCTAATTACCCCTTGAATTAGGAGCTGGGTGTTAGCATTGCATTTAAATCAGTGTATTGGTTGCTGGAGGAATTGATGGTGGCTGCAAGTGGTATTTAGAAGTGAATCAGATTTACTGTGTAATTGGGGTTTTATAAAGTGGCTTAAAAATAAATCTCAAACTGGTTTAGTGTATTTATTGGGATGATATTCAGCAATACCATTAGCAGCATCATAGACTGATTACCAGATAAGATCAAACTTCTTGTCTGTTTTTTAAATGGACAACATGGGACGGAAGTAAATGTTAATTCTTTTATATTTTGTTACTGCACAGATTCTGGCGGGTTAAAACGCCTGTTATGTGTAAGATATGGAAAAGTCCATTGTATTTTTCCTTGTGAAAATTCTACTTGCCTGGTTTTATATTTCACAGGCCCAGAACAAGCAAAAAAAGTACAAAGTGGAGAAAACCAGAACTCCTTATCCCCCTTATATCCCACTTATACTGGGTCAGCGACTTGGCATTGGGGCCACTGGATCAGTATATTAGCCAAGTAACTAGCACTATGAGATCAGCTATGTATATACATCAGATGACTGCCATCCAAGATGTATGACCATGCTTGTCTTGGCTGAAAATCTAATGTATGTGCAGCAGTCCCCCAACGTCCATTGGGGTAGATTGCCAAATGATGGAGCAGGGGACAGTGTGGTGGTGTGGGAATCCAGCATGTACTGCGTTGTTCATCAATCCATCCTGGAGGATTGGTTAGTAACTGCTCGGGAATGACTGCTGTACTTTTCATATGGAGGAGAGCACAGCGGGGTACTAATCACTCGTCCTTCTGCCTTTCCTCACTAAAGAACAGAACAGTTCTAAAATCTCATTTATTTATCTGTCACTGGAAACCATCATGAAAAATTATTTCCAACAAATGAAATCTAATATTGGAGCCACAGATAGGTCAGCTTTGACCGCCTGTCTATTTCCAACATCTAAATAGCCTGGTAAGATCACACCAAGGTTTTCCAACTCATGGAATGTGATAAATAATTCTGAAGCGTTATTATATTCTAAGGGTGCCTGAGCAATAAACGTGATTGGGCGGTTTACTGCCAACTTTAAAAATGAGTTCCTTTCCTGTTGCTGGACTTCATCATTAAAGTACATGTAAACCTTAACTAAATAAGAGTTGCCATGTGCAACACAAATGATTGCCATTTTTAAAAATAAAATAATAAATATATAATAATGTTTTTTTTTATCCCTGATTGCTTCCCCGCACTCCTGATTCCTGTAGTCTCTTTGCAGCCACTTCCTGTCTTTTTGCAGCGTTGGTTGCATGGTTTCCTGATGGTGACAGCCGTGGGCCATGCCTGTGTAATGGATGTTGAAATGGCCACTTGTAGGCTCCATGGAAGGCTCACATGTCAGAGCTACAATCCTGGGAGATGGAGTGTTGCCACTCTAAGGTGCCCGAATCCTCATGGCAGTGTCACCATTTTAATATTGGAATAAAAGTGTCAGATTTAAAAGGATTGAATGTTATCTTTGAAATTCCATCAACATGCTAAGGCTGTGATAGGATTTTAGTTGATTGCACCATATGTGACAAAAAACCTGCACACTCAGATATGCTATTTCCGTGATTAGGGCTGCGTACACACGTGCAATAATTGTCGTTGGAAAGAATCTTTCACGATCCTTTCCAATGACAAACGACTGCACGATGCATGAACAAGCTCTGTACATACAGCACCATTCTGTTGTATGGAGTGGGGAGAGGGAGAACGACGGAGCGGCGCCCCTCTTCCCTTCACTTGCATTACGATCATTCGTCGTCCATGGATCCACCAGGATGGTCGTTCAGATGACGGACAACGAGCACTGTACACACATGCCAGATTCTCATCCAATATCCGCTCTGAACCGATTATCAGACGGGAACCATCTGACGTGTACATAGTCTTAGAATGTTAGTATCGTGGACAGCTTTGCCTGTTCAGTGACCACAGCTGGAGGACAAAGCCAATAATTCCAAGGACACCTTGCCATAGCAGTGTGAAAAAGAAAAGGATGTACCTGGAATTCCAGCATATTTGCGTGCACATGGCCTACCAAGCTCCTGAGTAATTGAATATGTTTGCCAATTGGTAATATGTGGGTTTTTCTTGACATAATCCACACAATGGGCAAAGGATCATTGAGTCAACCTGAGATCTGATCTGAAAAATCATTTCTTTGAAGGTTTTAAATGACCTTTGTGCTGAGTTATAGTTTTCCTGGATACTTTTATATTGATTAATCAGCTTTAGGTTCAAAATGAAATGAGAGTTCATACTTACCCCATTCACCTGATGGTAGGTGACCTCCATTTCTGTAGACTAATTGTAACTTTCACATATGAGCTTGGGATGAATCTAGTATCTGATGTGACATAGAGGGTTCATTTGTCTTAAGATCCCCCTATGACACCTAGCAAAAAAAAAAAGGTGGATGGGCTCAAAATGGCAAATGGAAGAACTGGATGAGATGGGCTATATAAAAGAAGCTTGGAAATCGAGCACATGTGTAAAATAGGTCATGAAATTAGGATGAACAGTTAGCACATTGATTAGCAACTTGCAGGGTTGTAGGGTTGGCTCAGTGGTTAATACTTTGGCCTTCGCAGCTCTGGGTCCCTGGTTTTAATCTTGTCCAGGACACTATCTGCATGGAGTTTGTATGTTATCCCTGTGTTTGCACTGGGCACTCCAGTTTCCTCCCACATCCCAGTTAGGTTTATTGGCTTCCTCCCAAACTTGACCATAGAGTGTGGTAATGACATATGACTATGGTGGGGACATTAGATTGTGAGCCTCCTTGGGGGACAGCTAGTGACATGACTATGGGCGTAAAGTGCTGTGTAATATGTTGGTGCTATATAAATACAAAATAACAATAACTTGCAACATCCACATATTTGTTCTCAACCAGCATAGAATTTCCCAGTGAATCGGTCTAGGAATTGATACATTTCTGTCCAGTCTCCTCTCTTGATCCAATTGGGTCACCATTGATGTGAGGAGCTGTATGGACAATGGGTCTAATTTAGTAAAGCTCCCCAAGGCTAGAGTAGCTAGACCATCGTGGGTGAACCTGGTGATCCAGCAAACCTAGATTGCATTGAAAAAATTTGCCAAGTATTAGAAATTGATTTTTAAGAAATACATTTCATTTCTGGAAGTTTGCTGGATCACCCATGTTCTCCCATTATAGACGTATCTTCTCAGTCTTCGTGAACTTTCATAAATCAGTCGCAATAGATCTGCTCTGAGTATGGCCAGTGTTGAAAGCGCCTTCCAACAGCAGCTCACTAGCAGGATGCATGTTTTTGCATCTTCTCCCTCTCTCCCTGGCCTATGCCTCTAATGGGTGCCAGTCTGGCCAACCCCCAGGTATGTCTCTACTTATCCGATAATAAAAAAATCCTCAAGGTTATATAAAACAGACCAAAAGAGTACAAATACCAGTGCATTTTGAGAATGTGCATACATAATATCATTACCTTTACATCCTTGTGACCATGCAAGAAATTAGGGGAATAGAAACAGCTAATATATAATGGATATGTAAGTGGATATAAGTAGAATGACCCCTGTAAATTTGCAGTGACTCCACAGAAGCTCTTTCGGCCTGTCGTTGGTCTGCTGTTGGCCGTACCAGAGCGCTCCTTGTGTAGTCTTTTACACAATGTGTTGAATTGTTTCCTAAACTACAGGAAATCCCCTCTGGAATGAGATAATCAGCTAAAATTCACACACAATTCTGGCAGAAACCTATGATGCAAATGAAATCAAATTAACCACCATCAGGAATGTTCAGGGTGCATAAAAAAAATTGGGGAAATGGTGGCCACAGCCATAAAAGCATGGACACCAGTCTGTCCATTAAATAGGGAATCATTGTACATCATTCCTACTTGTTGGTGAGAGTCAGGCAGCAGGCTTGGAATTCATAACCATTCCCAATTTATTCCTCACCAGGAGGTCCACCCAGCACCACCCTTCCCCTTAGGCACAAGTCTGGGTGTCCCCATTGTGATATTGTACATGCACAGCAGGGTCGTGAGTGATACCCATGGGCTAAAACAGCACTCAGTTATTTTATTTTAGGTTTAGATAAGAGTAAGAAAAAATTATAATCTATCCAAGTTTCACTGCTGTTTTGGTGGATTTTTAGCTACCATGTCCTCTATAATGTCTGTCTGGGTTTAACTGTACAACTGGACTAAGCACAAACAATTGTTCCATTGGAATGCAAGCTTAAAGGGATGCCGCCACCTTGACTATTCAGGACAAAGGGACAGTGTTTTTGCAAACCCCCCTTCCCCCAACACATACACTGATATTTGCATTCACAGCACCCCTCCACCGATTCCATTCTCCATGGCACAAAAATGCTATAATGAGAATCGTGTCATCATTCCTTCTGTCTGGTGGCAGTGCTAAACTCTAAGCAACTGGCTACCACTCCAGAAATGGGAGGTCACATGTCCCTCATACCTGGAAGTACTTATAATTGTGCTGGGTGAGAGCTAGCAAGAGGAGTATCAGGTGCTCAGGGGCCCCTCTGCAAAGAATGGGTCCCTTTAGCTTAATTCCAGAAAAAAAAACATTTATTAGTTTTTTTGATTGAGTGGGTTAAAGTGAGAACTTTCAGTCCCTGTGACACCAGTGTAAGATAAAGTGTGGCTGTCAACTAGTATGTTGATTTTGTTTTAAGATATGTTGTCATACACACGCTGGTGTTCTTGGACAATAAATGTGTCACGGACTATTGTAAACATCTAATTGTCTATTGCCATGATCATTTACACACAGCCCTACTCCCCATCAGTTTGAATTTCAATTATCCTGCAATTATCTGAGATCAGGACCAGGGGGAAGGGGGTTGGGGAGGGCAAAGGGCCCTTCTGTACCAGACCCCAATCAATAGAGTTTGCAATGCTGAATTTTTGCAATGCTGAAACTTTTAGACATGCAGAAAAGGAGCCCAGGTAGTCTACTTGGTATGGGGCCTAGAAATGTCTAATGGCAGTCCTGTCTGGGATCACTCATGTTTAGCTGATAGCTGCCCTTTGCAGACCATTACAGCATAACTCCATCTTCTAAGTTTTAAATTCAAGCCAATTAAAGTTTGTGTTTTATGTATATCATGCCTTAGCATATAGGTGTTTATCTCCTGTATATAGCCTTTTTATATGAAAACTGTAATGTTTATAATTCTTGCTTAAAAGAAAAAGTTTTCAAGAAATGTTAACGTAAAACCAATATGTGATATGTATGGTAACAAAGTTAATACATTAAGCAGTTGCAGATCTTCGAATTTTAAAAGCTTTATCTGGCCACAGTAGCCAGAGGTAGCTCTCTAGCTCCATCGTGTGGTGAAAGAAAGGTATAACTAACAAAATTAACACAAGTGTCATATCGCCATCTTGTGGTTAGTCCAAGGTATTGCATAATGTAAAATGCATTCCATTGCATAGATTTGATTTTTTAGCTGTATCTATGACATAACTATCAGAAGATTCAAGTGCTGAAAACCTTTGCATAAATGTGCACAGTCATCTCTGACAATTGTTTATGCTCTTAGCAAATACAGTTAAAATGGGAAGTTTATATACATTCAATAGTCAATTTTTAAAGCAGTGAATCTGATATTCAAAGAAGAATTCCCAGGTGGAGAATCAATTACTGCTATTGAAACAAGTAAACCTGTAAACATTTCCACCAGGGAATATTTCAGTCAATGTCAGATTCACTACTTTATAAATGAACCCCTAGGGTGAAGAATTTTGGGTAGCTATCCACAAGATTCCTACAATAAATGTTCTTTCCTCCAGATTAGTCTATCTGAACCTTTATACCATGGGGGAACCTTTGAAATAACTTTCAGATCCTCAGGGAACCCCTGCCATAATTACTATATGCACAGCTCCCAGTACATTGAGCATGGGGGTCAGTGGGAAGAATGCCTTACAAATATTTATATTAGTTTTTTGTGTTTTTTCCATAACTAATATAAGTGCCTACATTTGTATTTGCATCATATATCAAAGTATTTTGTAATTACCTGGAAAGTAGAGTTCTGCAAGGAAAAGCATGACACTAGGGGCCAAGTAGTTGCTCTTTGAACAGGCAAGGAATAAGGAAAGCAAAGAAATTAACTAATCAGTTTGTTCCTATCACAGGGCAGTGACCAAGCTTTTCTATTCATTTGCAGCAGGTCATGGCGGAGCTGCAGAAATCTCAAAGATGGACGAACACAATTGAGGACTGGATAGAAAGAAAAGCAAATCAATGTACAGGTAAAATTGATCTCATATGTGTTTTTATCTTTGTAATATGTTGTTTATTACACACACGCCACTGACCCTGTATCTGCCCACCACTACCATCAATGCATATATATTTCTTAACTCACTATCAGACGAGTCCACCAAATTGTGACATCTTCCCAAAGGCAAACACAAGACCTTTTGGCTGGACTAGCAAAGACAGCAAAACATTGCTTCCAACCATTTATCCTTGCATAAATATGGTCATTTTACCCTAGCACCTAATGGTTTCAGAACTCCAAAACTGAACATCCCATTCTGTTGCATTCCTACCTTGTCCTTCTCTAACATAAAACAAAAACGTGGTCCTGTACTATAGTCATACAATAATACCATATCAGCACTAGAAGAACCACTTTAGGAAAGAGTGACCCTGCACAAAACATTATTGCATTATTAACACTGAACTGCTTAATATGTCCTCTCCCTTTTAATAATAACATTTATGCTGGTGTCATTTGGATTGTCATATTCATTCTTTGAGAGTAACTTAGATCTTAGTTCACTTAACCAACTATTTTCCCAATTTCCCAATCTAATCAGATGCTTTATAATGTTGCTTTAAGGCCTTAATTAATAGAAAGCTATAGTCATGGCTACCATAGCCTAATGCACTCAAAAAAACAAGTGAGTTAGGAAGTATTCTGCTTTACAGGCAGTAACGTTCTCCTGCGATCTCCTAGTAAACAATAAGGTCTTCTCCTAATTACCTATTGTATAGTATAGAAAAGACTAAAAGGCATTATCATAAAGGGCCAATGTTAAGATCTTCCCATTCATCAACGCCCCAGAAATTTACTTTAATAAGTGATTGCCAGTTTCATTGGTAGACACTAGTTTTGGTAGGTGATCAGATTTAGTCTTGCCATAATGATAATAAATCTTTGGCTGCATGGCATTTTTCTGGGCGGTTTTCTGCTGGTGCCAATGGTAGATCATGTATCCCTTGTAGCCTCCATCCGAAAGGCCAAATGCAGAGCATTGTCAATGCTAATAGGAAGTATCTTAACAAGGACCTTTGTAGCAGAATTACCATGCATCCAAGTATTGCAAGAAGTCGAACCTCTTTTTATTTGTTTCACACATTGGATACAAACTTTTGAGTCTTCCCAATTGGAAAATACCTGTCCTGGATTCTCATCCACTGCGCCTAATTTAATAGTATTTTTATTTATAATGTTTTAACATTTTTCTATCACACAATAAAAGAGAAATACAACTCCCTCCGGCTTATCACCCAGTAAATCATACAGAGCCCCCCCTCTGCATGTCATGATCAATAAACCTTCACCATGGGCACGTTCCCAACTGAGAATCAGTCTAGGTACTGTACTATGGGATTACAGTATATTACCATCACCAAGTAAATCAATTCCCATCTGTCCAAGTGGCACGTCCCTATTAGGATGCAAATTTCCACATTTAGTTATTCATTTTCATTTTTCATATGGCTTTTTAGGTTAGTGTGGAGGAATGTGCATTGCAATGCATATAGAAAAAGACCACTATTTTTTCGAGATCTTGACCAATTTATCTACACTTGCCTTTCTAATTAAGTAAAGTAGCCTGTGATAATTTCTATGGAGCCAGGGCTTGGTATAAACTGGTTTATAGGTGTCCCCAAGTGTTAAATACACAAATGATGACTTCCCACCTAGCTCCTGGAAAAATAGTGTATATATCATACTGGTAATTAAGCTGAAATAACAAAAGATTGACCTCTACAACTTTTTATTTTACTGTACAAGTGGATTTAGAGGTGAATAATGGACTGTATACCTAAAATTCCACTAATGCTACACATATTCTAAAACACAGTTACATAGCTAGTATATACACATATAATCCATTTTACCTCTCTGGCTTTATATAAGGCCTTTGATTTGAGTCCCCTTCACCTCCCAGTAAGCAATACTCCTCTCCTGCATATGTTTCCAGCTGTCATACCCTGTACATTCCTCCCTTACACATTCTGCCCTATACAGTTAGGTCCATAAATATTTGGACAGAGACAACTTTTTTCTAATTTTGGTTCTGTACATTACCACAATTAATTTTAAATGAAACAACTCAGATGCAGTTGTACTGCAGACTTTCAGCTTTAATTCAGTGGGTTAAACTAAAAAAAGATTGCATACAAATGTGAGGAACTAAAGCCTTTTATTACACAATCACTTAATTTCAGGGGCTCAAAAGTAATTGGACAAATGACACAAAGGCTATTTCATGGGCTGGTGTGGGCAATTCCTTCGTTATGTCATTATGAATTAAGCAGATAAAAGGTCTGGAGTTGATTTGAGGAGAGGGGGGGTGCTTGTACGTGGAAGATTTTGCTGTGAACAGACAACATGTGGTGAAAGGAGCTCTCCATGCATGTGAAACAAGTCATCCTTAAGCTGCAAAAACAGAAAAAAACCATCCGAGAAATTGCTACAATATTAGGAGTGGAAAAATCTACAGTTTGGTACATCATGAGAAAGAAACAAAGCACTGGTGAACTCAGCAACGCCAAAAGACCTGGACGTCCACGGAAGACAACAGTGGTGGATGATGGCAGAATAATTTCCATGGTGAAGAGAAACCCCTTCACAACAGCCAACCAAGTGAACAACACTCTCCAGGAAGTAGGCGTATCGATGTCCAAGTCTACCATAAAGAGAAGACTGCAAATACAGAGGGTGCACTGCAAGGTGCAAGCCACTCATAAGCCTCAAGAATAGAAAGGCTAGATTGGACTTTGCTCAAAAACATCTAAAAAAGCCCGCAAAACATTCTTTGGACAGATGAAACCAAGATTAACCTTTACCAGAATGATGGCAAGAAGAGAGTATAGAGAAGGCCTGGAACAGCTCATGATCCAAAGCATACCACATCATCTGTAAAACATGGCGGAGGCAGTGTGATGGCTTGGGCGTGCATGGCTGCCATGGCTGCCATGGCATTGGGACACTAGTGTTTATCCATGATGTGACACAGGACAGAAGCAGCCGAATGAATTCTGAGGTGTTCAGAGACATACTGTCTGCTCAAATCCAGCTAAATGCAGTCACATTGATTGGGAGGCGTTTCATAATACAGATGGACAATGACCAAGCAAAGAAGTGGAATATTCTTGAATGGCCAAGTCAGTCACCTGATCTAAACCCAATTGAGCATGCATTTCACTTGTTGAAGACTAAACTTCGGACAGACTTCAAGACTACAGGCTGTCATTGCCAGCAAAGGGTTTTTAACCAAGTATTAGAAATGAACATTTTATTTTCAGCTTTTTAATTTGTCCAATTACTTTTGAGCCTCTGAAATGAAGTGATGGCATAAAAATGTGAGGAACTAAAGCCTTTTTCTTTCCACAATCTTTTTGTTCACCCACTGAATATACCAAATATTTATGGACTTAACTGTTACTATGCATATGGTGCCCGGTGTCCTCACTCTTTACACTGCTGGCTCCCATACCCTTCATCCTTTTCTCCTACACTGAATAACTACTGCACACAACCTACTGATTAACAAATAGCAGAAAATATCATTTTGGTTTTTATTTCTGCTTTACATGTGTGATATTTCTTACCTCTGAAGAATTGTTATGAAGAATTGTATTTTGTATTTCAGAGTGAACAATCACCACGTATGACACAAAGAATAAGGAACTGTGGTGCCACCTACTGTGACTACACCATGCCAGATGGGGGCAGAATTTGGTAAGCTGGGGGTCAGACCTTTTAGTGGGATGTTTGTTGAAGATTGTAAGCTCCTTGTTGCTGTTTTTCCAGAAATTTCACTTTTTGTTTCCAGTGGGCCTGATGGTAAACAGCCAATCGGAAGCCATGCCGCGGATTCAGAAGTACACCTCTCCAGTAGTGGTGCTGTATATCTGACATTGAAAAGGCCTCAGCAATGATGTGGAGGATGGAGTCACTGCAATATCTCGCCTTCCTGTCTGAGGTGGTCGGGGGTAATACAAAGTGGGAGTAGAGAAGAAGTGAAGCAATGTCAGTCACCTGATCTGATATATGGTACTATTCCTGCTAATGGGACCCAATAAAGAGCAAAGATTTTCCCTACATTGTTGTATCCGTGTCTTTGTCTGTGACTTCATTATCGGTAATGCTTCTTTCACTGAGCTCCGATTCCCTTGTCTAGAAATATGGTGAAGTCTATTTAGCAGCTTTTTTAAGGTGAGATTGGTTACCTTTTCTCTCTCGATACAATATGGCCGCCCATTTATATGGCACTCCATGTGTCCGGATACCCTGGCCATTGTGTAGAGTTGTTGATATTGAAAGGTGTCCTTTTTATGGGTTTTTTTTCTGTGATTTGGCAGGGCTCCTGCTAACTGCTCCAAGATGTGTGAAGCCGAAGCTATTTTTATATTTTTTTTTTAATTCCTTTTTGTCTGAGCACTCCTGAAGTAGGACAAGCAGTACTCAGGTAGGTGTGAAGTGGTGGTAGCTCAGTTGGTAAAGGCTTGGTCTGGTCTGCTGGAGATCTGAGTTCGAATCCCTGTGCAATCCTTGTAGTTCTGGGTAGTGCCTGAACCCCTTTGTGGTGGGACAGGGCTGTGGGAAATGTTTCCACTACCTTGTCCCACTGTGAGGGTGTTCAGACACTGTATGTATGTGTGTGTGTGTATATATATATATATATATATATGGGGTGAGGCCAAAAAAACCTAAGTCCCACTTTTTGAATAGGCTGCCCCGGTAAGACAGCCCACATTTATTGTAGTTGTTGCAATGATATCACAGACTATGGACCAGAAGAGGCGGGGGGTCCACAACCTAATGTGCTGCCCACAGGCGTTACAGGCCTCAGCGGCCTGGGACTGGAGCAGACTGGTGGGTTGTCCATGGCCTCCAAGCTTTCACTCAGCAAGCATTCGAGCATGGGGTCTGCAGGAGGGACTACGATGCTTCCATCACTGAGTGATTCATATCCACCCAATTCACTCAGAGATTTGAGCTCAAGTCAACTGCACATCAGTCATTGAGTGATTTACCACTGCCCAATTCACTCAGACTTGACCTGGGGACTACGGGACTTGAACTCAGGTTTGTGGCGCCATTGTTACTGCTCTTATCCACTGAGCTACTTGCCTCTGCTCAATCATTACTGTGTCCATTCTCCTATTTCAGAAGGGGAAAGTCCTAAATAGGGCAAGAAAATTGGAAAAGGTAGAAGCGGGAATCGAACCTGCTACCTTTGAAATCAGTGCTGGGCTGCTACCTGGCTTCTAAACCCCTACACTAGAGCCAAGCTACGTGTTAGAGTTTATCAACCAGCCCCTTAAACATCACAAACTCAAAAAACAGGACTTAGTAAAAGTCAGTTTTACTTTCTAATGAAACATTTATTCTGTGACATACATGACAATATTTTGGATGGGTTGTCATAGCCAGGTGAGTGAAATGTGGGACTTCTTATAAGATTTTTTCTTCCTAATTGGTTAGCAGCCAGCTCATTAATCATCAATTAATCACTAATTGGGTACTAGTCAATATTAAGGGTGATCTATGGTGATAGAGGGAAACTTGGCTCCATAATAGGCCACCATAACTGATACCAGAATTCAGGGGGCGGATGGGACTCATCGTTCTCAATCTCATCGCCATCGCTGATACCAGGATTCAGGAAGTGGATGAGACTCATCGTTCCCTTTCTCATCACCATCACCGATACCAGAATTCATGGAGTGGATGAGACTCATCATTTTCAATCTCATTGCCATCGCTGATACGAGGATTCAGGAAGTGGATGAGACTCATCATTTTCAATCTAATTGCCATCGCTGATACCAGGATTTAGGGAGTGGATGAGACTCATCGTTCTCAATCTCATCGCCATCGCTAAATTCCGAGTTGTAGGGGGGTGGAGGGGACTAATTGTTCTCAATCTCATCGCCGATACCAGGATTCAGGGGGTGGAGGAAACTCATTGTTCTCAATCTCAGTGAATGTTCATGTGGTGTATGTTTTGACTTTAGAATCCCGGGCCAGGATCTCATTATAGACTCAGTAGAGTGATAACTTCCAACGCAGTTCTCCTTCATTGATTGATTGATTGATTACTCATGACAGTCAGTACATTGGCTGTGATGCTCCAGTATTGAATGATGAGGTTCCATGACCCATCTGTGAATCTTGCCACGATTGGATACTTTCTATTTTGTTATATTAACACTGATTCATTTTATGTATCTTTAAAGAAACACTCCGGATTCTGTTAAAGAGGAGAGCTGATGGTCACTTTGGACAAGACTTTTGGACACTAAGTTCTGTTTTAAGTGACAGCACTTTCATTAAGATCTGAGTTAAACTTCCACAATGCTGGAAGCATGGTACAGCCCTGCATTACACAAGCTGGATCTCCTGTGTACTGAGCATACAGTTTAGTGTCTGGAAGTAGACATGCTCCTTTCATTCAATGGGGTCTGAGGTTAGGCTGTACCAAGATTTACAGCGGCCCCACATGGAGGATTGAACTGCATCAATCACAGGAACAAGGTAATGACTGGGTGCCCCAAAGGTGCAGCATACACAGCAATATCAGACTGGTGCCAGCACACCAGGGCGTGGGGAGCAGTGTACAATAAAGTTTTATCACTATCCCAGAGCCTTACGATTTGTTACAGAAATAAGATCGTACAGGAACAGAAGCAGAAAAGGCCTAAGCAGTACAGTGCCAATCTATAGAGAAAAAAAATGTCCTTTTCAGCATCTATGGGGCAATGGTGGTATGATGGGATATGGGGGGGGGGGGGCACTGTCTGTACCTAGTGGTGTAATCTTGTAGTCACCGCTATGATGGTTGTACTAAAATGCTAATTAAGTATAATGAAAGGTCATACATGGGGATTACAGGTAGGAAAAGAACTGTCAGCATTATTACACAACATGTGCTGCAGAGAAAACACACAAGAATGATATACAGAGAGTACCTACCTACAACCAGCACCATGGGGAGTCATGGAAGAGGTTTTATCCTGATGGACAGGATGAGGCCCTGAGAACCATATGAAAGAAACTATAGCACATAATAACCAGACACTGAGTATGGGGACAACTCCTAGAGCACCCGTGGGGGGTATAGATGGAAGTTAGCAGAGGGTAAGTACAACAGTGGGATGCAGGGGAAAAAAAAAATTGATTGAGCGCACTGCTGGACGATGCTCTAATTTTCATCTATTAGTAGCTGGTGAAAAGGGAACACAAGAGTTACACAAGAGGTAACACTTTATATGTGGATTGGAAAGAAGTAAGAATCTTTTATTACTGTGTGTCCCTATACACATCCATCACTCCCTGGCCTGGTGACCTCCTATAGATAAGTTGTCACAGGGAGAGGAATAGGAGGAAACTCCCCAGTGGGCACACAGTATTAACCTAATCTTACACACCATCCAAAACCAACTTAGCTGGAGTTCAACATTAATAAATCCAGGATATTACTGCAGGCGATGAGACCTGGAATATGACCCCACAGGTGACCCATTTTGCTCTGTTACATCATGGAGCTCCAAGCAACTCTTTCTGATGGTTCCCTGCCCATTGTGGGACCTGAAGGAGAGGGAAAGGTTTGAGGGTAAGACAAGGAAATACACAAACCAATACCCACCACCTGAGGCTACAAGACACATGACAGGAGAAATGGGGACAGAAGACCCATTGTGGGTATGAGGGGACAAAGGGGAGGTACATGAATAGCGATAGAGGAGACAGAGAGGTAAGAAAGAGGGATATACAAATGCCCCATAAAGGGAGGGCAGTAAAGACACAGAATCCATCTTAGAAGAGGGGAGGGTAGTTAGGGTAACTTTATAGATGAGGTTTAAGGAGGGGAGAAGTACAGGGTCAAGTGACATTATTAAACTTTTGCCTTTTTAGTATCTTGCACTACTAAAGGGAACAGGAAGAAAAAACAATACCAAATGTAATGCAAACCTCAAACTAAAAGAAAGAAAACTGAAAATAAACACATCCAGCATCTTAATCAAAGGTAATCTACAGACTCACCTGACAGATTCTGGAATACATTGGAAACTAAATGTTCAACATTTAAAATGAACCATAGGACAGGCAAATCTGACCAGTGACAAGGCAGATATGGTGAGAAAATAATAACAAGATGAAGAATATCACCAATGACGTGTAGAGATCACCAAGAGACAGATCCCACTAATGGCCAGATACCCCGGGATAGGCAGATTCCTAATAACTGCACCCTTGTGGTTGACTCATTCTAGAAAGGCACAGTAAGTGGGAAGTTAATAGATTACAGCAAGCGATGGGCTGAAAAGTGGCTGGTAATTGGTGTGTGTAAAGGGGTGGATAGGGAACAGCCAGGATGGAGGGGGGGTAGTAAGACAACATCATGAGGGTGTTGGCTACAATATGGAGAGGAGTCAGACAAGACACAAGGGGTCAGGCATGAGAAAGAGGCCGTCAGAAACCAGGTCAAAGGGGGCCAATCAGGACTGACAGGATCAGTTAGGGTAAGGGAGAATAGCCAAAACAGAGGGGCAATCCAAACTGGGAAATGCATCAGCCAGGTCAGAGGTGGGCAGTCACCATTATTACCCCCTCCCCATGGGAGCAATTAACATTTCCCTTAGGACTCACCCTAATTTTCCCCTCTACACCACTAAGCTAAGCGCTCTAAAACTTTCACTGTCTATAGACTTCCTCTGATGAAGGGGAGGCCACATGCTCCAACACAAAGCCAAGGCTCCTCCAGTACTTCATTGGGGACCCCAGTTTCAGCCAGCGGAACAAGCAACAATGGTAGTCTGCATTAATTCCAAATCCACTCTGGAAAGGGTAACAGGAAATTATAGGATTCAGTGGGAATGCAAGAGAACAATAGTGCTCAGTAGAAGGCAAGTGTATATTGGTGGACAGTGGGAGCTAGAGGGACACATTGACAGTCAGTTGGCACTTGTTATATTCTGTACCCCCCTACTCTCTCCCCATCTCCTCCCCCTCTCTGCTGGGAGAGTCTGATGGGCAGTAAAACTTTCATTCATAGTTTTTGCAGAGAAAAGCAGCTGATCACAGAAACAAGAATGGGATTCTTCAGAAGAATTGGAAATGGGGGTATACAGAACCAAAGGACTACCCAACCATCCTAATCAAAAACAAGTATATGTGCACTTTATATCCTGAGCCCCCTTTGTACTGCATCCAAGTATGACACTGCCATCCATTATTTTCCAAAAGGTGCCAAGAAATTTACACAATGCAGATTTAAAATAAAAAAAATATAGGCAGTCCGACATTCTAAACATGAACATAACAGAGGGCAGCAGATACTGTAGTCCAAAGTGATGGTTGAGGCCATCCTGAGATCCCATCTGCATTTATTGCCTTGGTGTGGTCGTGCTATAGATAAAGAACATGAGCAGAAGGGAGAGGAGTGCAGAGGGTATTATAGAAGCAGTATGTGCGGAAGAACAGTGTAGAGAGAAATATAGAAGCAGTATGTGCAGGAGAAGAGTGTAGAGAGAATTTAGAGGCATTATGTGCAGGGGAGAAATGCAAATGGTATTATAGGGGCAATATGTACAAAAGAGGAGATAGATATATGCAGTGGGGGAAAGAAGTATTTGATCCCCTGCTGATATTGTATGTTTGCTCTCTGACAAAGAAATGACCAGTCTATAATTATAACGGTGGGTTTATTGTAGGTGTGAGACAGAACAACAACAAAAGAACTCTTAAAAACCCAGAGCTCAAAAGTCAGAGCTTGATTTGCAGTGTATTGAGTGAAATAAGTATTTGATCCCCTATCCCAGCAAGATTTCAGTCTCCCCTGTATGCAGGAAACGAACTGAGATTAGGAGGATACTCTGTAAGGGAGTGCTCCTAATCCAAGCTTGTTACATTACCTGTAACAGAGACACCTGTCCACAGAAGCAGTCAATCACATTCCAAACTAGCCACCATAGCCAAGACCAAAAGAGCTGTCCAAGGATGTCAGGGATAAGATTGTAGACCTACACAGGGCTACAAGACTATCGCCAAGCATCTTAGTGAGAAGATAACTGTTGGCGCAATAATTCACACATGGAAGAAACACAAAATAACTGAATCTCCCTCAGTCTGGGGCTCCATGCAAGATCTCACCGCGTGGAGTTGCTATGATCATTAGAACAGTGACAAAGCTGCCCAGAACTAAACAGGGGGAACTTGTCAATGATCTCAGGGCAGCTGGGACCATAGTCACCAAGAAAACAATTGGTAACACTGCGCCGTGAAGGTGTGGAATCTTGCAGAGCCCGCAAGGTCCCCATGCTCAAGACAGCACATGTACAGGCCCATCTGTAGTTTGCCAATGAACATCTGAATGATCTGAGAACTGGGTGAAAGTGTTGTGGTCAGATCAGGACCAAAAAACGAGCTCTTTGGCATCAACTCAACTTGCTGTGTTTGGAGGAGGAGGAATGCTGCCTGTGACCCCAAGAACACCATCCCCACCATCAAACATGGAGGTAGACACATTATGCTTTGGGGGTGTTTTTCTGCTAAGAGGGCAGGACACCTTCACCGCATCAAAGGGACAATGGACCGGGCCAATTATCGTCAAATCTTGGGTGAGCACCTCCTTCCCTGAGCCAGGGCATTGAAAATGGGTGGTGGATGGGTATTCCAGCATGACAATGACCCAAAACACACGGCCAAGGCAAACAAAGGAGTGGCTCAAGAAGAAGCACATGAAGGTCCTGGAGTGGCCTAGCCAGTCTCCAGACCTTAATCCTATAGAAAATCTGTAGCGGGGGCTGAAGGTTTAAGTTGCCAAACATCAGCCTCGAAACCTTATTGACTTTGAGAGGAACTGCAAAGAGGAGTGGGACAAAATCCCACCTGAGATGTGTGCAAATCTGGTGGCCAACTACAAGAAACATCTGACCTCTGATTGGGAACAAGGGGTTTGCCACCAAATACCAAGTCATCTTTTGCAAAGGGATCAAATATTTATTTCACAGCCCATCAAGCTCTGACTTTTGAGCTCTGGGTTTTGGGGGGTTCCTTTGTTGTTATTCTGTCTCTCACACCTACAATAAACCTACCATTACAATTATAGGCTGGTCATTTCTTTGTCAGAGGGCAAACATACAAAAATCAGCAGGGGGATCAAGTCAGAAGTTCTTGAGATGCTATAATCACCAGCACCTTCATTCCACCGTCAAAGTGGCTCAGATCATGCATTTACTCTATAATAATGCTTGATCAAAAAACAACTGAACTTATTTATTAACAAATTGCAATGACATGATTCATTTGACTTTTTTCATTAGTAATCAATGTATATATGTAAATAAAGTAGCTTTACCCATAATATTTGGAAAAAAAAAAACAATATATAAGCATCAATAAATCTATATTGTTTTGCATGGCCAGTCTGGGTGATCCAGCAAACCTGGAATGAATTTCCTCAGTCATTTATCAACAAATGCTTCACTGATAAAAGTGTATCCTTTCCAGCCTTGAGAGCGTTAATATGTCAAGCCTGTTGATGGCATTAGACATTGAGCTGTTCTCAGTGTTCATTCCACAAAATATTGCAAAAAGGCAAGTATATGTTTTTTTTTTTTTTTTTTTTTTTTTTATTATTGCAGAAGAGACAGTCCTTTATGCAATAAAGAACATTGCTCTAGGTCTGCTTTAGGAAGAGTTGATTTTGCACAACAGTTAAAGATTTATATATTGGGGGGAAATCCCCTAAAACTAACAAAAATGAAAATACATTTCCGTACAATGAATGTTCATACCATCTCTCAAGCAGTATAATGGAACCCTAAAGGTCCTTTAGAGGATGTTAGGGGATCCTTGGCCTCCCATCAGATGGTGCTGGCATTCTGGGTCCAAAGTCATTTGGAAGACCCAGCAACATGACACGGAAGATCTTTTCAGCCGTTTTTGTATTAGTGATAATCTGACCACCATTGTAAGTTGGGACATTCTTTCCACTGACCTCATTAATTTTAGTAGGGGGCTCCCTGAGAGAAAAGAGTTCCTTTAGAGTAAAAAAGAAAGGCAACCTTGGAGTGTGCACTAGTCTTCTAGCCCCATCTGACCTGGAGAAAAAAAATAAATAATGAACTAAGTACAATGACTGTTCTTAGGGTTCTAATGTTAGAATTACATATTTGATTTTTTGCACTGCACCCTGTGATGCTTACCTGCTGAAGATCAGCAAAACAAAAACTCAATTTAAAATGCAGGGCAACAAAACACACAATAAGTGCAATGTAGAGGGTTGACGCAAACCTAAAGCGCTGGGGTTCCATTTACAATAAACTGCATTGTAGATGGCTGGATGCCCCAAGTCTTAACCATGTGCTTTATCTTTTGGAAATTCAAGTGTTGTTTTTTTTTTTTTATCATCATTTATTGGAATGTGCAATCTATAGCCACACATTGGTCCAATCCACACAGTAGTATGAACACTTTTGGAAGTCAGGGTGCTCAGCTCTGTGTTAAACAGTAAAATATGCAGAATTGTTTTTAAGTAGCTTGACTGCATTATGGTAATAAAAAAAGAAGCTTTAAAAAGGTAAACAGAGTGGACGTTCCATATTCACTGGGGAATAAACACACCTCAATTATGTGGCAATGTTAAACAGAAGCAGGTAAATTTAGTTAAAGATTGATATGTACATGTCACCCTCTGCTGCTCACAAGTAGCATTACAACAGAATACAACCTGGCCCCGAGTAGTTTTTTTTTTGTATATCATCTTTATCAGTTTTTAGATTTGCGCAAAGGAAGATTTATATTTTTTCGAAAGGACAAAAGTGTGCTAGCTGCCGAATGTTGACACATTTAACGGACTACAGTCTCAATAACTTACCCCAGATGTGGACCATTCCATCCCCCAGATTTATGATAAAGTTTAGTATATGTAATGACCACTCATTTTCCAAAAATTAGACAAATTATTTTATTAGTACAAAAGATAAAGAAGCAAGAGATGAGAGGTGGAGAACAGTCATTTTCTTCATCTTAACATACTACGCAGTTTTCTGGGAGCAGCCTCGTCTGCTGACGCTTTAGCTTTTCCCTTCATGAAGCGTTCGGAAAAGATGAAAGAAGCAAACGTTTTTCCACCTAAAAACAGACAAGAACATAATTGGAATGAGTGTGATATAATATATAGAGCGGTCAAATCAAAGAAGCACTGAAGTTTCATTTGCTCAAGTTTTACTTTCACAATTTTTTTATCTGGATTACCATAGCCCAATTTAAGCTATAAATTGGTTCCAGATTGGTGGATTTGTTCATGTATAGAAGTGCTTGGACGTGTAGGTGTCCTTCTAAAAAAATGTGCATTTATAGGCAAGGTGCATTTGCATGTAGACAACCCTGGGTAACCAAAACATGCTCATAACATGATTGGGAGTTTTAAAATCCTAGGAATAAACGGGCAGTGCAGCCAAGGAGAAAAGGGTTTGATAATACTAGACTTCCAGCCATAAGAGGCAGGATCTGACTTGCTGCAGCTTTTAATGCACACTGGGGAACTGTGTAGTGAAGTCAGGGTACAGGCAATTCCAGCACAGGAGAGAAACCTGTACAAGACTGAAAGCTTTTGTGGTTTAGCAAGAGACTACCACACAATTTACATGTCAAAGGGATGGTTATATTTAGAAATAGTTAGATGGAAGTTATTTATAGATGCTAACTTTTACACAACTGCAGGGCTTTGCTAGAAGTGTCTCCATCACAAATCTCAGGGTTGTTTATACAAATGAAAGCTCTTCTGCCCCCCCCCCCCCCCCATTTATTAAAGCTCTCCAAGGCCTGAGATAATACACTTCATCAGTGATGCTGGCTGATACAGAAAACCTGGAGCGGATTTCCTAAAAGTTATTAGCCATTTGTTAGCAAATGTTTTCAATTGTGGACCAGATCCACTGGATCTCCCAGCTTCACAAATAAAAAGTATATTCTCTTAAGCCTTGGAGGACTTTAATAAATCAGGGCCTCTGAATCAGCAGACATTGTGTCAGTATGCAATAGTAAAATCTAGATCAGACGTCCTCTGAATTTCATGCATATTAAACAAGCTTTTAAAGCCACTGAAAGCACCCACTGCATTCCCATGCCTAAAGGCATTTATAATATTTGATCAACAGCACTGAACTCTAAATGAACCCAAAATGTCAGCAATTCTTTCAAGTTCAGCTGCATTAAATGTTTCCAAAATGTGGAACATTGCAGAATCAACATTAACTAAGGTCGCCAATACTTTGATAAGAACATGTTTATATTTGCTTGAGCATGAAAAGGAAAATCGGACAGCTCGCCAATTTGGAAGCAAGGAGCCAGGACTTGTTTTGTAAGGTGGACGTTCCTGTCATTGCATGGTGAGGTCACATCAGCCTTTGCAATCTCATTAAAGCTAAGAGACTAGTAAGGCATACATATGGTCAGTCTCAGAGCTTGCTATCCCAATCTGACACTGGTACATTTGTATGCTAAAAGGTTTCCTTCAAAATCAAACCTTGGCAATTCTTTTTACAGGTACAGTGTGGAAGAAAATCACTCTGAAATATATTAAAGTAGATCTGCATATGGCCATTTAATGACGTACACCAAAGTGATCTCCCCCGTAACAATATCGAATAGGGTTTGTTATGACTGGCATCTGACAGTGGTTCCTGGGCAGTTGGCCACTTTCCACTTGCCTATATTATTATTACACAGTATTTATATAGCACCAACATATTACGCAGAGCTTTACAAAGTCCATAGTCATGTCACTAGCTGTACCTCAAAGGGGGTGACAATTTAATCTCTCCACCATAGTCATATGTCATAATAGTCCAAGGTCAATTTTTGGGGAAGCCAATTAATGCAATTAGATGTTTTTGGAATGAGGGAGGAAACCCCATGGAAAACCAGGGAGAGCCTGCAAACTCCATGCAGATAGTGTCCTGGCTGAGAGTCGAACCTGGGACCAGAGTGCTAACCACTGAGCCACCATGCTAAGTTTTCAGAAGCACTTATCAGCCTTGATGGGCTGTTGGTAATCAATTTCCCCCTACCACCCCTTTTAATTGCCCACGGACTGCCTTTTGAGAAACTGGCACAAAGTTGCAGGCAGAGATAAAGGTGTAACACCGCAAACATAAAAGCATTTTGAAGTCCATACTGTAATTTTACCCCTGAAGTATCTGAAACTTAAACTGCCATGAGCAAAATGTTGTTCTTTTTAGGTTTCTGAATGAGGACAAATCATAGAAAACCTCAAAAAGCTTTGCCATAACTTACTTCACAGCTCACACTGTAGTCCGTCATAGGTTCCAAATACCATTACTTCTTCAGAGCGGCCTCAATGGCTGCCACAATTTTCATCAGCTTGGACTCCCTATCGACATAACCATCTCCGTTCTAGTGAAAATAAAGAAACAACTTAAAAGAAATGAACCAAATGTTTACACAGGTCTTTGCAGCAAGGTTGGCATAGCACCCTGGTAACAATTTTTAGTGTTGCCCTAAAACATGGATGAAGGTTACAAAGAGCCCCAATACACATCATGAAACACTTATAACCCTACACCTCAGGAAGTGATATGATAATGATGATATTTCAAGACATTGTTTGCTTTCTACAAGTATGCCGTCATGCCTTATTTGAGCCAACTATGCTTCAAACATCTAGAACAATCAGCATAACCCCCTGCTGCCCTGGTAATATTGAACTCCAGACAAAAGGCTACATACAGTTTTTAAATGTTTGAGAGCCTTTTCACCTACAAAAATGTTTCTGGCCATCCAGACCTGACATTGATTTATTTACCATAGTCATTTCAAAAACTAAACATTTACACAGACCTGCCAAGGCAGATTACCAGACTTTTTGCTGCTGCAGTTAAAGCAAAACAAAGTATTGTATATTTTTTTTAACATGACTGACATATCTTGCCAGTCATTGTGGGGGGGGGGGGGGGGGGGGGGGGCGGTGTCTTGGATGGTTTACACAAAGCTATCTATCAATTTTTGCAAGAAAACATCTATAGCTAACTTCACATCACAGTGCTCATTCATTGGAGCGATTGGCAAAAGCCCTTTTCTTCTGGGTATAGTCAAAGCCTGCGACTGCCCCAGGGTGCAAAGCTCAGGCAACAGGAGCCAATAAGCCCTGCAAACTTGTCACCTGAAGAAAAGGAAGTCAACCCTGTGTAAACTAAACTATAGAGCTTACAGACAGGGGTTTGGGGTGTTGGTCACTATACACAGAAGTTTTGATGTTACATATATTGGTTGAAGTGAAAAATAAAACCTGAACTTTTGACACATTTGGACCACCAATTAGGCTGTATAATTTAGTCCAGTCCAATTTATCCAGGTGCCTAGAAGTGCCTTTTCAACCTTTAGCTACTACATGCAAGTTAATTCCAACCTTTGTTTCTTCCTCACCCCCCAGGTTATACTGGACTAGCTGCTGTATGACAGACTGCCACCATTCCTTACCTTCTTGGAGTGCACAAGCTGTCCGTTAACTTCTACTTCAAACCATCCTGTGGCAGTTGGGGTACCTTCGCAATCCTAAAATAAGGTAAAAGTATATTCAGGTGTGTTCTTAATATATTAGTTTGCAGGTTATACATTTAGAAGGGATAACTTACAAATTCCAGCAGTCCCGGAAACCGTTTTTCCAGGTCTCTCTTTAACCGCTGAAACTAAAAAGAGAATATTATTGCAACACAGACAAAGCACAGGTTGCCCAAGTCTCCTGTGAAAGTATACACATGCATATATTGTATTTTCCATATCTGAATAACCCTCTCCAGAAAAGGAATATTGCACAGAGAAATGCCTGTAAACAAATGATGTGCCCATTGATATTAGGGGTTCTGGTTTACCATTTCTTTAACTGATGGATCATTTTCCTTAAGTTTACTGGGCCCTCCCAAAAGGAGGATGGTTCTGGTCATTATAAGAAGTGGCCACATAAGCAAGTTCAGCAGAATACACACAGGATAGTGTGTCTCAGAGGAGCCACTGGATATGATTCAGCTTTAGGTTGTAGTTTATCTTAAAGCCAAATATCCAGAACACTGCTCATTTGTTGCAGTAGGTCAGGTGTAGGCAAACCCTGGCCTTTAGGCCAGATACAGCATAGCCAGTAGTCCGTTAAAGCCTAATGCCCCCCTGGTCGATCTGGCCTAATCCCGACCGGCAGGGGTCGGCAACCCGGGACCCCAGAGCCTCATGCGGGGTAAGGGTACATTCCCTCTGCTCCATATGAATTGCGGAGGAGGGGAATTTGATTCAGGGGCGTTCCCTCTTCTCTGTATGCATTTCAGGGGAGAGGGATTTCCCTTTAGGGGTGTTGCCATCAGCACAGGACTCGAGAGAGAGTCCGGCCTGGTGTGCCTTCTTGACCTCCTAAAATGACCTAGTGGTCAAAAGTTTGCTGACCCCTGCAGTAGGTTATAACTCATGTCTTGATTGAATCACAGGGTTTAGTAAATTAGAGGCTGACAATTTATGCAATAGTACAGCTGCCAGTAATCTTTAGCTATTCTGATTTTAAGCACTTTGAATATAAATTAATTTTCCTGCAGTTGTGTACAGGGAATAAATGCATCTGTGACAAGAAGATAGACGCATTAGGTAAAGGTACAGCTATAGGTATCATAATATCACACAAGTATCAGACCCATGAGCTTCATCTAGGAGGTTACTGCAGGGCAGAACCCTTATTTCTATTGTATGCTTTTTTTGACCACTCATTTTAGGACCTGACCTTGGAAGCTTGGCAATCGTCACCACATAAGTGCTACAGCATTGCAAAATTTAGAAGCTTGGACCTTCAGGACATTAGGACCGTGTTCAGAAAGTCTTACCTTGGGGCCGTACCCTCAGGATCCACTAAAAAGGAAAAAAAAAAAAATCAAATCAATGACTTCTTTTATGCGGTTTGTAGACACTTAAAATTGGCGAGTGCATTAAACCCAAGCAAATTCAGGCTGCTCCATTCCTTATCAAACTTCATACTTGTGACCATCATAAATGCAGCGTAAAAGTGAATAAACTTTAATCTCCGAAACAATATATAAAGGAAAGGTTTGTTAAAAAAAAAAAAACAAAACAAAAAAAACGAACTGTTAACTTGTATAACTACTTGACGCACAATGGTAGAACAGTTCCTTTGTTATAGATTAGCCATCATATGATGTGTGACTACAATCAGCAGAATATGTTACTGTTAATCTGTCCATACACCTCACAGTTGGACCATGTACGTGCATCTCCTTTGGGGCAACAAAAGATGGATTAGTTTGGTACACCATCACAAGCCATGTCCTCTCTGCCCCAAGACAAGAAGAGTAAGGACTCCTGACAAACCTGCAGAGGCTACAAGATGGGCTGTGAATCGTAAACCCCAGCCAAGTCTTTTTTGGTATATACGAAATAAGAATTTTGGCAATATTCAGGTACCAGTTTTAAAGCAGAACTAAAGTTAGTTCCACATTCCAAAATGTAGAGCAAGCTGAATTTTGACTGCAGAAGAGACAAGAGATGCATAATATACTTACTTGCCTGTTCACAATCTTTTCCTAAATACAGTCCGTGCCATGGGGAATGGCAGATTTTGGATAAGTGTAGTTTCCAGTTATCTGAGGTTACTTTGAAACAGAGGTTTCTCAGCCATTCAGCACTAGACTTGAATGGGAGACTTGTGCCCATTCACCTCTAGTGCTGAATGGTTGAGAAAAGGGAAACCCTGATGACACTTGAGCCATTATCAGGGTTTCCCTTTTCTCAGCCAACCATGGAACAGAGCAATCAGTGGAACTCTGCTCTCCAGATTGCTCCTGCAGCCCTAGCAATCAAGAAAGCAGAGGCGTCGGTAATCTGGATTTTCCAAGTAACCAGGATTCTACTGTACACGGAACCACATATGCACATCTCAGTACAAGAAAGTCTCCTGGGATTTGAGACGAGCGTATCCCAAGAGACTCTGCGCTCCTTTTCAGCCTTTACTGCCGGAGGGGCTTTGACATTTTTTGCAAAGTAAAATTGCAGTAATAAGTCAACATTCAATTAGTAAAAGTTTCAATGGCAAAAGTTAACAAAGGTTGACTACACCACACAAACTTTTTACACCGGCAAATTAGTTGGCCTGGTGGCTTTGCAGTGCTGGGTGCCAGGTTGAAATCTCAGGCAGTACACTATCAAGCGTGGAGTTTGCAGGTTCTCCCCGTGTTTGTGTGGATTTCCTCCGGGTACGCCGATTTCCTTCCACATTCCAAAAACATGCAGATAGATTAAATGGCTCCAGACTGTTATTGACTACAGAAGGGATCCTAAATTGTGAACCCCTTTAAGGGACAATTAGATTCTAGGTTGAACATTGCATATGAACAAATACAGGGAAGAAAAATATACAACGGTCAGATTTTAAGTCCCCCATGCAACACCAAAGAAGAAGCTATTTTATGGAGAATGTGCATGTTTCGAGCAGCTGACAAAGGGTGTAACATTATTTCAATTTTCATGGCAAGATAACCATCCCAGAAATATCATGGTATTGCACAGTTTTATTGCACGCTGCCAATTTTAATTTGTTTGATAAATGCAAATTCTCTGCCTGTGTCTGGTGCCAAGTCACATTCTTCATTTCCCACCTCATACAGTACCCACTGGTCACCCTAATAACAGGCCAATGTCAATGGATTACCATTGTTAGCAGCCACAGCAATCCATCACTAAATACCGCTATCAATCATCACCGGCTATAGGACTGCTGCAATACCACACAGACTGAAGGCATTTGTTCTGCACATTATAGCATTTCAAATACAATCACAAGTGATGCACATGGGCACAATATCATGCTGAAGCAATATACACTGGGTTCTATAGTATCCAGGAGATTGTACACAGCAAATTATATGAATGGGGCACTGTAGTATCCTGGGTGAGGGTGCACAACATGGTACATATATAGGGCACTACACAATTCCAGGGACAGTGCACAACAAATGATACAGTGGCATTACATTATCATGAAGAGTGCACAACAAATGATTTACTTGGACACAGTACAATATGTACATGAGCACTACAGTATCCAGGAGAGGGTGCACAACAAGTTATGCACAATACTATGCTGAGCACAGTGCGCAACAAGTGATGCACATGGGCACAATATCATGCCAAGCACAGTGCACAAGTGATGCACATGGGCACTATATAATGTCAAGCACAGTGGACAACAAGTGATGCAAATGGGCACAATATCATGGTGAGCAGTGCACAACAAGTGATGCACATGGGCACAATACCATGCCGAGCACAGTGCACAAGTGATACACATGGGCATAGTATTATGCTGAGTAGTGCAGAACAAATGATACACATGAGCACAGCACGTTCTACACATGGGCACTCCATTATCCTGAGCACAGTGCACAACAAATGAAATTCATGGGTCACTGTAGGGTCCTAGGGATTGAGCATTAAAGCGTTCCTCGGGAAAATATAATGCGTAGTGACACAGCTCCTAATCAGATCGCAGGTTACTGAAGTCAGAGGACTAAGACAAGTGCCACATAAGCGCTTTTTCAATAGGCTGCCCAAGTACTATGACAACCATAAATGCAGGCGTCATATAACATGCAATAATACTCACCAGTACACCACATATATTTGCACTCTATCGGCAACAGGCATTGTATCGGTCGGTCGGCCTTCCCTGCAGCTATCAATCTTTGCCACCCAGCACTGCAGCCTTCCCCGGATAAATGTATACTGACCCCGCCCACCTGATTAGACTGCACCAATACTAATAGGAGGGTGACAAAGACCGTACCAACTCACAGCCCGAGACAAAACACCGCAACTAACCACTTCTACATGGCTGCAGCACCTGACACTTGTTTTTAACCCATTATCTATTTTCCATGCTCGTAACACGCAAACTAGTCAGGATATTATTACAGGAAGCTTACTATCCCCCCCTATCTGTGATAAATGAAATCAGCCACACCTGCCTAGTACAGGAAACTCCAAAAATAACCATTTGGGAGGAAATAGAACTCTGCCTAAGCTGACATTTATTTCTTGGAGGGTGATTACTTCAGATGTTTGCCTTCACTTCCTGCCAGGCATATGATTTTTTAGGATATCTTGCCAAAAAAAAATTGCTTCCTGCTCACAAAATCACTTATTCAGAGCAATGGGTTGTAGGGACAGTGCCATAGCAAATGCCACCAGGCTGGGGCCCATGGGAGCCTAGCTTTTGAGCCCCAAAGTTATAGGAAGGAAAAACTTCAATGCTAAAGTTTTTCAGCTTGGAATCCAGGCACCCTAACCAGCTGCTTGTAGAATGGAAGTGGCCCTGGTGGTATGCAGGGTCCTAGGGGGCTGAGAGTTTTGGGCCTGAAGTTAGGAGGTCATACCATTTTCCAAATTGCACCCTAGACTTCTACAATGCAACATGTCATTGTTTGGGCCTAGGAAACGGGTTGTCCATGGCTTAGTGACCTAAAAAACCAGCCCTGGAATATAAGAGCTCATTCTTTCACATCAATTGGAAGATTATCATGATAGATACCAACCTATTAGGCAAATGAGGAATCCTGGGCACCATGGCATAGAACTTGGATGTTAATGGGGTCTTGCTTCCCAACCAACACTCTGGACCAGTGCTGTTTGACATTTTTTAACATAAGGGTACCCTTAAAAAACCTTTCAGGTCTTTGGGGAGCCCTATATAAATTTATTATATCCACAGCTAACAATACATTAGTAATGGTCAGTGGGAAGCATGCCTCTTATGTTGCTGGCAACTGGGGACAATGCCTCCCTTACAGACAGCCAAAAAGTTTATTGATATCTATTAAACTGATCTGAGAGTCACAAATTGCTCTAGGAACCCCTAGCAACCTCTGGAGGAACCCTGGAGTGTCACAGAACCCTAGTTGAGAGACACTGCTGTAGAGTTTTGGGAAATTTAATCTTATTAGTGTTGGACCAACCTGCTGAAACGTCCAGGAGACATCAATACCCCAACCGTGGCTTACATCAATCATCAAAAATGAAACAGACGTCTCACCACAGACAGAGAAGTAGATCCTAAAGCAAACTTTATGTTGTGCTTAAGACGTCTACAATGCAACATGCTGTTTTTGTTTGGTTCTAAGAAACAGGTTGTGGTTCAACAATCCAGTCCTTGAATAGGAGAGGTCATTCTTTCACAGCATTTGGAAAATTCTCACGATAGATGCCAACCTATTGGGCAAAGGACGAGTCCTGGGGACTTTGGCAGGGAACTTACTTGTTAATGGGGTCTTGCTTCCCAATCAACATGCTAGAGCAGTGTTGCTTGATCTTTTTTTAACATAGGGAAACCCCTGAAATAATTTTCAGGTATTCATGGAACTCCTACTATATTTACTATATCCACAGCTTATAGTACATTGATGAAGGTCAGTAGGAAGAATGCTCCTTACATTGCTGGCCATTGAGGACAATGCCACCCTTACAGATAGCCAAAAAGTTATTTCATATCTATTAATCTGACCAGAGAGTCACATATTGCTCAATAGCAACATCTGTAGGAACCCTAGGCTTCCACAGAACCCTGGTTGGGAAACAATGCTGTAGAGTTTTGGGCAATTTATTCCTATTAGTGTTGGACCATCCTGCTGGAACGTCATCTGATCCAGAAGACATCAATACCCTATCAGTGGCTAACATCAATCATCGAAGAAGTCTCACCACAGACAGAGAAGTTGATCCTAGAGCAAACTTTACGTTGCAATATAGACTTTTACAGCAACATGATGTTGATGTTTGGGCTCAAGAGACAGGTTTTCCATGACTTGGTGGCATAAATATCCATCCCTGGAATAGAAGAGGTCATTCTTTCACATCATATGGAAGATTCTGATGACGGATGCCAACCTATTGGGGAAAGGGGGAGTCCTGGGCACTCAGGCAGGTCACTTGGTTGTATGTGGGGTCTTGCTTCCCGATCAACACTCTGAAGATTTGGGTGATTTATTCTCATTAGTGTTGGGCCGTCTTGCTGAGAAATCTCGCTATAGCCAGAGAAGTAGATCCTGCACTGGTCATAAGAGCTTGGTAGGCATGGGTTCTACCAGATTGTCCAGCTCATAAACCAATTCAGCATCTGGCTTTACATCAAGGCAACTGAAGCTCAGGTTTAGAGATGACTATCTCTAAATTTGTGATTCATTTAAAAGCTTAAAAGCAAAAGTGCACTTCCTGCAAGGTTTATCATCAGACAAGAGAGGCATACTTCACTTAGTGTGAATCTCAAAGCTTGAACCCAAAAGTTTCCCCAGGAGTTATTCATGGTTGGGTTTCTGCCTTCTCTATTCTATTTCAGAGACCATCGGTTTCTCTGTGTCTTATTAAGACCTTTGTGCAGCGGGCCTCCATCAGTTCATCTTAAGAAAGTTTTACCTTCGAC
>NC_092871.1:15810811-15907871 GCF_032062135.1 Pyxicephalus adspersus
AAGAAACTTTAAAATATTTTATTGTAGAAAAATAACCTTTCAAATCTACATGCTGGAGATAATAAATTCCCAACAATGTCTGGTTGCTTCTGATGAGATGGTGGATGGTGCCCAGGGAGATCTCCTCCCAGACCTAGATCAGCATCACTGATCCCCTGCACAGTCTGTGGCGCTAATTGGCAAAATTGGATTCATAGATTCATAATGCCCCAGGGGTACTTATTGGATTCAGGTCTGGAGAATGTGGAACTCAGTCAATACCATCAATGTCTTTGTCATTTAAGAATAAGGTCTGATAATATGTTGAGGATTTCGTCCTGGTACCTTACAGAAGTCAGGGTACCCTTACTAGGACCTGGAGGACTGTGCAGACCTCCAAGGATAGACCTTGCCCAGTCCATTGCTGTCCATTGCCAAACTTGTCATCCTGGATTATATTGCCGATAGCAAAAAGTTTACCATGGCTTCTCCAGACTCTTTAACATCTCTCACATGTGTTCAGTGTGACTCTGCTCTCAATTGTGAAGAGAATGGGGCCCTTATAGCAAATCTACTGGTTCTACGAGTGCACATAAGTAGTTCACTGGAGGCCATCTTTTAGAGCTCTGGCAGTGCTCACCCAGTTCCTACTTATACATACACACAGATACTGGCTGTGCTGTGGGGTTGTTGCCCTTCTACAGCCCTGACCAGATCTCCTTGTGTAAATCCCCATCTCCTAATATCACTTCTACGCTTTTGAGACTGTGCTGAAAGACAATAAACCTTCTTGCAACAACACCTATAGATGTGCTATCTTGGAGGATCAGGACTACCTGTGCAACCCAAGTGGTTCATGCTATTGGACATACATGCATGTAGCGCTCACCCCTGTAGGAGCAGCTTGTGTGGATTCTGTGGTGTGAAGGACAACAAGGCTCAGACTTTTATCACGGTCTGGGGGTTTATTAGAGATATGTGAAGTTTGAGATAAAAGGTGCAAGAAGTACCTTTAAGACCCAATCAAGTATCTGTAGTTGCAAAGACTTCTCAAATCACCCACTGGTATGCTGTAGCTCCTTTGCTCCAAGTCTCAATATCTATATCTTCTGTTGGAAAAAAAAGTCCGATTCTTGGTTCCCAACTCTCAATGTCCCTGAATAACAAACTTTCCAGCCCAGTCCCAATCTCAGACAGACCAAATCTAGGAACTTTTTCCAACAGGCCTTGATTAGGTCCAAGGTCTCGATGGGATCACCCCACACAGCACTGTTCCACCTTGTTTAACACACATTGCACTCAAAAATGCCAAAAATACATTATAAGCACATATATTCTTATGGGAAAGGAATTGTTGAAATAGTTTTTTTATCAGTGCAAGTTAATGTTTCATTCTTACTTAGCAAAAACAAATAATTTCACAGATTTATGGGTAGAATTACACATTCACAATGAGTCACACCATGTGGTCATCTAAAAATTAGTCACGTTAATGGCTATTTTATGCTTAATTCTAGCAAAGGCTGCACAAGTGTAATAGGAAATCATTACTCAAGTTGTTTAGTCTTTCAGCCAATCAAGCAGGATTTCCATGGGGAGTGACCTTTGCTTAGTTTATGGGGTCAGCTAAAACATGTGGTCATCTGAAGACTAGTCACAGTAATGGCTATGTTCTAGTTCATTTCCTACAAACAATGTGTTAAAATCCAGAACAGAGAAACATCCTATAAAAATTAATTTTAATCGTTGCTGGTGTTTAAGTCACTTGCAAACATTCTGATAACACAAAGATATTGAATTTGTTTTGATAAAAAAATGGTCAGCTCTACCTGCAGAATATACATGGTGTGACACCAGTGGACAGTCATTCAAACACCATATCCTAAAACGTGTCCCATATTAAGCAGCCTCAAAAAATTGTATTTGTTAGGCAGAGTCAAAGGAGGAAGTTTTCCCATTAGGGACAAAGACAGCAACAAAACATGGCATAGTCTAACCTTTCTCCACTCCAATTATTTTTTGAAGTTATGTTTTGTTGGATTTGCATTTCTTCAGTTGGAAATAGTTCCAATTCAACATAACGGATGCCAGCTCTAAAATGCACAGCAATAAGCTGTTTGGCTGGAGTTTGGCATTCTTAAGATACAGTCTCTAACTTTTAAATATACACATAAATTCAATATCTTCCTGCACTAGACACAAGCAGCCAAAAACACTTTTAAAGTGGAACTTTCATTGAAATTTGAAAACCTTTACTTAATAAAAGCCCCTTGATCAATGTACACACCGTGTTCAGTAAATTCTGCATTGTCTCTACCTACTTCCTACATCACCCGATCTCGCACTGTGCAGGCATGAGATGGGGTGATGTGTCTTCCTCCAAATAAAGAGGGGGGAAGAAAATGGGTTGGTGTTGGATGTTAATTGGTTGAGCAGCGAGGACGGTTTTTATGCTGTACCCTGTCATGCAAGCCCAACCTGGGGCATGCGCAGAAGGAGCAGCCCGCACCTTCCTGGGATATAGGATAAATATCCCAGGAGCCTATGAGTTGCCCCTTTAGTCTTTATTACCGTGGAGGTAAAGATGGAGGAAAAGTGGAAATTTTTAAAGAAAACACATTTTTTCTTTAAAAAAGGTTAGACACCACCATTGCTGATTTAAAGTGGATCTAAAGTCAAAATTAAAAAAACACACCTTTAATCCCACTGAGCCGTCGATCAATTGGGAGGTTTCTTCGATTGGGTCCCACGTTGTCACGGTATCCTTCTTCCAATTCATAGCAAAAAGAACAATTTTCAGGGTGCAGCTTAGAAGAAAAACGTGATTTCTGAATGTTCCCTAAAAAATAGCACATCTTTTTAGAGTTAGTACATCACTTTTAGTGGAATGTGTAAAATATTTCCTTTAGTTAGACATAGTTCCAGAATTTACTTTCTGTCTAGATGAAATATATCCCATATGATTTACATCTCTGTCAATACATTGACAACATTCATAGTATGTAACAAGGTATAGCTGTAACAAATAGATTTTCTGGAATATGAAAAACAGCTTTAAGGAATATTAACACAAACGTGTTTTAACTCTGCTTTAGTGGCTGTCACATGACTGACCCCAAGACCAAGGCTGACTTCACAAATATTAAATTATGGAGTCATGCTCTGATGAATGAATGTTGGTCTATTGTGTCAGAGCCGTTTTTTAAAAACATACAGCATATTTCCTGCTAGTGCAGTGTTGCCATTGACGTATGACCCAATTATATATATAATTCCTGAACTGCAATGCTGGTTTAGAGATAATAACAATTGTGGTACCTGTGCAGTTCTTGGCTCTGTTTACAAAGGTCTGATACAGTACAGCATCCTGCCTTTTGTTGCCTGCAGCAGACTAATGACATGTTAACCTAGGCAAATGTTAATAATAAAAAGCAATACAATTTTGAATGTATTGTTGCTTTGATTTGAAACATTGCAGGAGTTTTTTATGGTGAGCTGTAGTTATTGAAAGGCCCATATGAAACCTCATTATAAAACGAAAGTTGGGAGCTCAGTGTCATGTAAGTATATTTCATAATGATCAATCAATACCTTAGCCTATTACAAACAAATTGTTCTGTTAAGTTAGCGTTTCCCAGCCTTTTTACCATGGGGGAACCCTTGAAAAAACTTTCAGGTCTTCAGAAAACCCCTTCTATAATTACTATGTCCACTGCTCATAGTAAGAGCATGGTAGTCAGTGAGAAGACGACCTTCTACATTGCTGGCCATTGGAGAAAAAGCCATTCTTACAAATTGCTGAAATGATCAGTGGTGCCAGTTAAACTGATCTGTGAGGCAAAATTGCTAATTGCTTAAGGAACCCCTAGCAACCTCTGGAGGAACCCTAAACTTCCACTAAACCCTGGTTGGGAAACCTTGGGCCTGATTTAATAAAGCTGAATCGCCCAGCTTCACTGATACAAGTGTATCCTCCCCAGCCTTGGAGAGCTTTAATAAATCAGGGCCATTATGTTGGGTGCATCTCATACTAATATTTAAAACACTGGTATACCAGCATCATCAATAAGCACCAGTACAAAATTAATTTTATCAAGAGTCTCTGGACCATGCTGACCATCTCTGCAGGAGTAAAACAAAGTCACTGACAGTTGAATGCTGGCACATGCTGCTTATTATCTTATTTTTTAAAATAGTCAACAGATAAAGAATAAGAAGCATGGGGTTTTATCACACAACTGTTGCGTTGCACACAATCAGCTCATCTTAGGCTACGTACATAGGCCAGATGATTCTCGTCAGGGCGATGTCGTTCATGGATCTGTCCTGGCGGATCCACGAATGACAAATAATCATAATGGAAGTAAAGGGTAGAGGGTTCTGCTCCATTGTTCTCTTCTCCTTTCCAGCAGAACATCGCTCTTTGTACAGCACTCGTTCATGCATCTTTCGTGTACATAGCCATAGTCAAGGTCAGTGTTTATTCAACCTTTTTTAAACCATGGCACACTTTTTACATTGAAAATCCTGTGGCACACCAAAAATCACAAATGTTACAAAATGACACTCTATACCTAATTCTCTTGTCTCTGAGAATAAACAAGGCAATTACGCTACCTACTGCCACCCACTGACATTGAAGAGTATTACATTACTCTGCCAGTCACTACAGCACAGACACTCGACAATGGTAATTGGATAATTTCCCACGGTTCACCTGAAGATCTTTCACAGCATACTAAAGGTTGGAAAATCACTGGTCTTGGTTATGTCTGGGTCTGCCGGCAAAACCTACTGTGTTGATTTTGCAAGACAAAGAAAGGGAACATGTATATTTATAATAAATTAAAAACATCAATACTTTAAAAAATTATTATCTGGTGATTTTACACTGAAAGAGACCCAGCTCTCTGCCCAAGAGCTTCTCATTTCCATACAGCTTTACATGCTTTACAACCTGTCAACAGGTATTAAGGGCATACATATTTAAATGTTTTATTTGACAAAGAGCATGTAGTCTGAAGTATAGATCTAAGACCCATTTTAAACTTGCATGTGTTACATGCTGAACTAAACTCCAAACCGCTCCTATTCAACTGTATGTGATCGTTTGAGAAAGACGTTGTGCAGGTGTGTGCACGTAATTACATTGGCCTTGCAGTTGAGTTGTGGCACAGTTCTTGGAAGCAATATTTTGTTGTATGGTTTTATAATTCTTCTCTAGAGGAAGAACCTCGCTACAAACACAGGGAATCCTGTTAAATGATTATATCTAGAATTCATGGAATATTAGTAAATTGTGGCCACTTTAAAATAATAAATACGGTAAATATATTTATAGATTTCTAGCTCCTAGAATATTTAATACCCAGATCCCCTGTTCTGAATGACACTTTTTTAGTAATAACCATAAAACTGATGGTTTTTGATAATAACTGATGGTTTTGAAACTATAATAATGGTCAGAAATGAAATTCGTAGAATTGAGCACCTGTATATTGATGGCCAATGGACAAAATGCCTTCTCACATTGAGGGTCAGTGTAGTTGTCAGCAGCAGGAAGGATTAAAACCTTACCTTAAAACGATTATTTCTTTCATGATGATGTCAAGTGGTTGCCGAGAGACTTCTAGAAAATTACCAGTAGAACCCTTGGGAGTTGGGTTAGGCCAAATCAGAATACAGGACCTTGGAAAGCAAATCAGGGTAAAGGATCTCGGAGGCTGAATTGGGGTACAGGACCTTGGGAGATGAGATGGGGTGCACAGCTTTAGAAATGGACACAGGGTGCAAAGTCTTGGTGTATAGGTAGTCACGATACAAAACCAATGAGGAACACGCAGGGTTCAAGATTTCTGAGAGTCAAACAGATGGGCTTCTGGAACAAGTTCAAAATGCATAACCTTAGAGGCAGAGCTTTTTTTAGGGCAGTTTTAGGGAATAGTTGAGGACCCCATTTTCCTAAATGAGTGAATATGTCTAAAAAGATGAAAAGTACTTCTGATGAAGACGTAGAGATGTTTTATTGCTACCAAATGTAGATTGCCAGCAGCCAGAGCAGATCCTGAGTCTAAGCTGGAACAGAGGGCACAGGGGCAGCCTGTTCTCAAACAGCGAGCATGAAGACAAGTTAGATTGGAGGCGGACTTGATTAGAACAGCAGGCCTGGAGACAGTCTGAACAGAAGCAACTGGCATAGAGCCAGGCTAGACTGAAACCACTGGCACAAAAGCAGAGTGGATGCCAAGCAAGGTCACTGCAAAGGGTGAAACAGATATACAGACTGATATAATGTTGAAAAAATAACACACTATGGAT
The DNA here is from genome assembly GCF_032062135.1 of Pyxicephalus adspersus. Taxonomy (NCBI): domain Eukaryota; kingdom Metazoa; phylum Chordata; class Amphibia; order Anura; family Pyxicephalidae; genus Pyxicephalus; species Pyxicephalus adspersus. The sequence continues at coordinate 15,817,109 of NC_092871.1, forward strand.
GTATTAATTCACTTTTGTTAGCATTTCTATGAATTACTGTTTTGAATGTTAACTGTGATGGCCACATTATTTTCTAGGTTTATATCTGAGTCAAAGAATTTTCTTGTATTATCAGGTAAAAATAAGTACCTTGGTTTATATTCAAGTATATACAGTACATTAAAGAATGTCCTGCTGCCAGAGCTTCTGACTAATTTACTTTTTTCTGTTATGTATGCTGCGCTTCTGGGATGATCTGGCTTTGAATTTTCATATTCTGGTATGGATCTTTTCTGACCTTGATTATAATTCTGATACTCCTTTTGGCGTGCATATATGATTTATCTAACTGTGTGCCTTTTTATTCTAACTTGTCAATTACTTAGTTAGATGTTTCCTTGTCTGCTCTGTCCAAACGATTTACAATTGTTTTTGCTGTTATTATTTCACTTGTACTCTGTATATGACTGCAGTTTTATTTCAATAAAATAAATTGCATTAGATTTCTGTCTGGCCTCTCAATATTTGCTGCAAATGTGTTTATTGGACCACAGTCTCCAAAGTGCTTAACATGCCAAGGGTCAGAAGACAAAGGATCGTCATCAGCCAAGCAAAGGGTCAGAAACCAGAATATAGTTGTCAGCAAAGCCAAGGGTCAGGAAGCCAGAGGATAGTTGTTAGCCAAGCTGCTGAATGTTCCATTATGGTAAAACAAGAAATGTGGTTGAGTACTGCACAGGTATATGCAGGTAAATATATGAAGGTCCACAAATACTTTACAACACCCTAGCCTATGTGGAGGCAGTTAAAGTTGCCAGGTTCTAATTGCAAATCTTAAAACAATATTCTAATTGGGCAGTGGTGACACTTTTCAAATGGCTACAGCCAAATTAGCCTTGAGAAACACCGGAAAGCTGAACTACATTCAATTACGCAATTTAGAACCCTTAGACCTCAGACTGACCCCAAGGATTTCATCCATAACTACAGTTTAGTTCCTACATTTCTAACATGTGATAAACTAGCTTGCCATAAAAAGATTAATTATACGCAAGTTTGTGACTCTAAATTTTCTAATTTCTGCACTAATAAACAACCATTAAACAGCTGAGGTCATGCCGTCATGGAGTATTTTACTAAAATATGTAGAAAAAAAGGTGATGTATCCATAGCACTAGTCTGCTTAGCTAATTAGAAGGAATAATGCATGAAGATTGTTTCATAAGATGACATTAGGCTTTATCAATATGAATAACAGTTACAGTATGTGAAGATTTGAGAAATTTTGCATGCATCTGGTTTCCGCTGGGCTTGAGGCTTTGGACACTGCAGTTCCTCTTTGATTTGAACTAAACTCAACACTAAAAAGTGCTGAATTCAGCTGGTGGTAGGGTTGATCAGATGTGGCCATGTAAAACCCAATGTAGGAGGAACAGAAAACTATGTTTCTACATGAGTAAACAGGACTTGTAGTCACTAAAATTAGATTATCAGTCTGTTAACAGGAAACTCAAAGGCGCCAGAGATGTGTGGATAGGTGCAAAGGTACAGATAGGCACAGCTACTATCACTTACCCAGTAGATGCCCAAGTTGTTAATGGAAGCCTCTCTTTCTTTTTTTGCCCAAGTGAGCCTGGAATGATGACAAACGCATGAGGGCATGATAAAGTCACCAGCAGCCAAGGTTGATCACAACAAGGAGCACCCATCATGGAGCAGATGCAAGTCAGGTTCAGGCTGAGTTTGGCAACTAGCGCTCTTATGAGGTACAAAGCAGCGGCCAACAGTAGAGTCAGGCGTCCGGGTTATCATCTTCTGGCTGGTACAGTACAGAGATATAAACTGGAGTAGGGTCAGGTAGCAAGTTGAGGTCAAATCTGGAGTCCAAACACCAATCTAGGTGAAGTCATGCATTAGCTCCAAGTTTTCAATGAACAATTCAAGGTCACAAGTCAAACACAGAACAATTTAGGAACTACTCAGCAATGAAGTGAAAGTGTTAATAGCCCATTTGGTACCAGCACACCTAATAAGCATATGCAAATGTGTATGCATATGTTTGTGCATGTCATGCTCATGCACAGTGTGCATAGATATTTACGATTTTTCATACTGATGCACGCTGTCATGCCATTCTTCAGACAAACAAGAAGGTCCACCAGCAATCCTTTCCACAACCACCCATGGCGCCTAGGTAAGAGTGATGTCACCATCCTTTGAGCAAGCTCCTGGAGAAATGTTGATTACCTAACATTTAGGTAGGTGATGCTCTCGCACTGTTCCAAGTAGTGTACATTATTGGTAGTGTCCTTTTAAACTTTAATTTTTTATGGGGAAGATGCCATGATATATTAAGGAGGCCTTGATTTTTACATTAGGTCCATTTGTTTTCATACCAAGAGAGCAAACTATCCACACGCAGCTAAATGACCTAGAGGGGGTACATATACTACTTCCCACCACTACATATCTCCCCTCCTATTGTGTGTTAATCCCCCCATCTCCTAGATTGTAAACTCTTTGGGGCAGAGTCCATTCCTCCTGTTTCCCTGTCTGTATTCCTCTGTCATTTGCAACCACTATTTAATGTACAGTGCTGCATTATATGTTGGCGTTATATTATTTGTGATTATTATTATTATTATTATTAATAATAATAATAATAATAATACACCTAGCCTCTTTAGGAAACTCCAGTCTAATACTAATAAACATGTATGTATATATTATGGCACTTCCACCTGCTAAATAAATGGATAATCAACTAATCTGCTTGCAAAAGCCACCATCTTATCTGAAATGTGCCTTTATGTGCACAATCTAGTAAGATAAAGAAAGGTTGGGTGCATTTTCTATTTGGCCATGGGGGGTAATTGCTACACTATCGCAAAATGGAACTGTCGGAAATGTGAACTGTAAATACATGAAACACCATTCCTATAAAAAACTGTGCATTTTTGGACGGTTTTGTTTAAACAACAGTTGATGAGACATTTAATATAAATTTACAAGGTTTGTGAATATAATCAGTTTGATGAATATTCAATACATATTTATCAGGGGGAGATACTATAGATATGTTTTTAATATATTGTTTTATATTTGTATTCAGTTGCTTGCTTAGAGTTCAGCTTTAATTGTCAGATGATCTAAAAACTCCAAGCCATGCAGGCTTTTATATGAATTTGGTACCCTCTTCAAGCAAGATTTTAACAAACTACCGTGTTTCCCCGATGATAAGGCAGGGCCATCAAATAAGACAGCCCCCCCTTTTTAGAGAAAAATGTAAAATAAGCCCCCCCCCCCCCCGCAAATAAGCCATCCACCGATACCTGCGCTTACCCGAATCGGGTGGTACGGTGGGTGACTCCGTGTGGTTCCTCCGTCTGCCTCCATGGCTGCGTGCCGCGCCTCGTCATGAAGAGGAAGTGACAGGACTGCAGTGCGCGCACGTGACTCCGCCCAAGCAAACACAGGCAGCTTCCCTCATCCCTCCCTAACGGAGACTGCAGGAGTTTGTTCACGGCCAGAACATCCAAAAGTGAGACACAGACAGGTTTCTTTTGCTGTGAGCAATACCACTTACTGTATATAAGCTTTAGAATGGGACATTAAATGGTACAGTATATGATGAATTACAATGGGACATTTAATGGTACGGTATATTTTTGATTACAGTAGAAGGGGACAATGAATGGATCAGATTAATCAGAAGGGGACAATGATTGGCACAGATTGATCAGAAGTGGACATGAATGGCACATGAACAATAACCGTGTACTGTAGTCTTCTTCATGGGTAAATAAGGCATCCCCCTGAAAATAAGCCCTAGAGCATATTTTGGCCTTCCAAAAAAAATAAGACAGTGTCTTATCATCGGGCAAACAGGGTAAAAAATAATGTAAATCTGAATTTTCCTGAAAAAATCAAATAAATAAAATTCAATATGAAAATGAAACATTACCATTGAACATCTATCATGTTTTACTGTAATGACCACTGAATGGCACTACTGAGCTTAGAACAGAAAATCTGAGAACCGGCAAGAGTGAAACAGGAACAAAACTTTCAGTGACCACAGCTATGCCCAATGCTTCATTTGAACAGAGTATAGATAGTCCAATGTTAATGTAAAGCCAAATCATTTGTAGTTTTAAATCATAATTGTTTTTCTTTTATTTAGTTAGATCCATCAATTTCTCAGTAAGTATTTTCCTAAATCCTGTTCAAAAGAATTCAAATATTGTATTCCTTACAGCTGTTGGCTCCAGATCACTCAGCAAACTTCTTTACACACACACGTCATTTGACAGCTCTCCTGCACTGGGAAAAGACACATACGGGTGGCTACAAGGGGTCTCTATGAGACCCAGCGAGGCATTGTGGCCACTTGAAATTTGGAAAGAAAAAAGGGAGCACTTTAAGATGCACAATGCAAAGGAATGATAGACCTAAATAAAAATCACATATCGCACACAGTGTAGCTTTGCTGGAAGAAATTATTGCTCCTGTCACAATGGTCATATGGTATTTAAAGCACATGTACTGGTAGCATGTACAAATTTTAAGTCACATGTATTACATGGTAAAAAAAGATTGTGGTGCTATAAATATACATGAAATTAGAATAAAGTCTTCTCAAAACATAGACAAAGGGCCTGATTTAATAAAGCTCTTAAAGGCTGGAGAGGATACACTTTCCTCAGTGAAGCTGGGTAATCCAACCAACCTGGAATAATTTCTTCAAAGTCATTTGCTATTTGATAGCAAATGTTTTGAATCATGGACCAAATTGATTCCAAATTTGTTGGATCACCCAGCTTCACTGATAAAAGTGTATGCTCTCCAGCCTTGGAGAGCTTTAATAAATCAGAGCCAAAGACTTTACTTACTTTATCAATATTTATTCTTATAATAAGCCACAATATTTTTGACTATGGTATTTAGGATTTTACCTACCATTTTGTGAGCAGCTTTTATTACTTTATATTTAATACTCGCATTACTTATTTCTCTTGGTTGTGCAATTTAGCACAAGATAGCCATTTTGATCTGATTTATATATATTGCATGAGCAATGCAATGCTGCAAAAATAATTTTTAAAACTTGAAATGTTTTTTTTTTCAGTTTTTCCTTTAGTCTTGTGACCTTGTCTCTTTTATGGTCTTAGCTATTTCTTGGCAAAGCAAAAGTTGTGTCCACAGCCCTGCACTACGGTCCCCCCAGGTTGTTTAGCAAGCAGGTCTGAGCCTGCGATGGGAGAGTGGATGGGTTGTGTCCATGGGGGATGCATTGCATTTCCACTTCCCGCATTCTTGGACAAATCCCCATTTTGCCCCAGCCTAAAACTGCCCTGCATGTAGAATGCAATGGCTGCAAGCAAGTTGAAAGATCTGTATTGATTTGTGTGTGTAAATATCAAAAACCCAATAGTAATCTGAAAGAATAAGAACCACCTTTATGAATTAGGTTTGCATGGGCCTGACTTATTAAAGCTCTCCAAGGTTGGAGAAGATACACAGGTTTGCTGGATCACCCAGGTTCACTGATGACGGTGTATTTTTTCCAACCTTGGAGAGGTTTAATAAATCAGGCCCTATGTGTCTACTTTAAGTGATCAACCTACTTTATGCATCTAGTTTTCAAACTATTCATCTTAATCTCATACAGTTCACTAGAATCTATCTGGTATCTTAATAGTAAATCATAGTCTTCCTAAACCATGGATAGTACTAGGTCACATACTATACCATACCATTGGTAAAACAAAAAAAAAAGACTACCTGTATGTTACAGTTTTAAAGTAAAGTCATTATACATGGGCGCCAAATTGTTTACTCAGGACAAAGTTATTGTGCAACAGTGCCATTTAGACATTGATAATCTATTGCTTTTACTCTCATTGTCAGAAATACATTAAGCCCCTTTCTATCTTAACCTCCCCCCCATCTCGGAGTGATTAAGAGACACTCAACCTTCTATTAACACCATTGTTCTGGAGGAGACTCCTCCCTTTCTGCCACTTGTCCCTCTCCTTTCAGGTGTTCCCTGGGCCACATACCCTTGATAAGATTTGTGCACAGGAGCATTGCTTTTAGTTGATGTTAGCTCCAACCTCACATAGACGTCTGCCTATTGCGTATTTTCTTATTGCTTTGGCTGAGGGTTGTGTCCCAAGCAGAAGATTGCATGGAGGACCTCAAAGCTTTTTCGTTGGACTCTTGTCTGGAAGGTTACGGACCTCTAGTGCAGGTGTCTCACCAGCCCTGCCTTCAACCGTCCATGGGTTCTCCAGGATTTACCATGACCCACTGTCTTACTCAGAACCCGATAAGAGCTTGTTGCCCAGGGGGTTACAACAGTTCGGGGGAGCTTCCAACATATCAGGATAACATAAGGGGTGCAGAATGGTATGGACATGGCCAGGACATGCATTATTCTTCATGTAAGTAGATAACCGTCACATATAAACAATAAATATATAAAGGCCATAGTAAATGCAACAAAGTTTTTTTATTCTTGCCGTTTCTTTATTTCTTAAAATTTTACTAAAAATGTATCTTTAGGTTTATGTAAATTAATATTTAATAATTTGTAGATTAATGAGTAGTAATTTAGAAACAATTTAAATGGATAATTTTAAGTTTTTTCTCTATTAATTATTTATTCATTATACTGTATGTCAAAGTATAACATATCATCTTTTTTTAACAAATAATACTTTTTGGATTTTATAAAAATTAAATTCATCAAGATTTAAAAAACAAAAATGTTCCTCCCCTAGTCGTGATTTATAATAATATTAATACCAATCGCTTATTTTTGGATAATCCAAAGTGACAACTACAATTCCAAGTGACAACTAAAGCTAATGCTTTGCTAATCATAAAGTTAGAGTTTGTAATCAGAGTTCTATTGCCTTGGAATCGAAGGAATGCCCAGTATTCAAATACAAGGCATGTTTATTTTATATTTTATATAGTCTCAAAAACAGGTAGTGGAATTTTTTTCTATTGTATTATTATTTGCATATATTATATATAGAGAGAGATAACCAAGCAAACATAAAACAGGATTATATATGAGACAATTGCTTCTTTATCACTGTGTAGCTGTCTTCTTTTTTCTTTAGAAACTATTGTAGCAGCCCAATAACTGTTTATTTAACAAAATAAGCTATTGAAGGTGTTATCTTATCTCAACCCTTACTCCAATATTTGAATCAAGATGGCCCCATCAGACAGTCTACTCACTGACTATATAACTGTATTTAAACTCAGCCAGGCACAAAAAAATACAAAATACATTTTTCAATACATATAAAGTTAATTATCTATATTAACCTTTAATATTGTGCAAGGAAAAACATGATATGTGAATGGCAATTATGATAATGATAGTGTTTACTCCAGTGTAAGAAATTTTTAAGATATTATTATGGGGTAAAAAAAATTAGGATCTGCTCGTTCTGTGGGCATTTTGTGTACCGAATACTATTTACTATATATATATATATATATATATATATATATATATATATATATTTAGTAAAGATATAAATATATATAATAAAAATCTAAAATGCATTTTCTGGCATGAATAAATATGGTATTTATGAACCGTATTGCTAGAAAAAAAGTTTTCTGATAACTGTCTAGGTATAACAGTTAAAAAGCTAGCAAACAAAATATTAGTAATTTTATATTTTTTTTATTTTGACTATATCTAATTATATTTTTATTTCACATACTTTTAATTACATTTTGCACATTTGATATGCTTTTGGGTAAAAGTGACAAAATAAACATATGCTTGCAAAAAATACCATGAATTAATTACCCCCTAGGTTTAATACCTTTTTTATTGTTGTTGAAATGTGACAATTAGGTTTAATGCAGCTGTGCAGTAAATTTCTATTTTTTACTTATTTTTTTGTCTTGAATAATGTATATTGCATGAAAGTGTTAATGTTAAATGTAAATTTGAAATTGGTGGCCAGTCAGGTTATGAATATATTATTTATTAAATATTGGTATATTTGTTTTTTCTTTTGTTAAACATTTTACGCTTTAAGGAAAAATAAAATATTAAAATAATACTAAAATAATAATAAAGTATAATTATATATTAAATACTATAAATGCAAGAAAATATTTAGGAATCTTTGTTTTATTTTTTTCTTGCTTATTACATATTGTATTAAAGTATTTTCTGCCTTAAAAGGTAAATATAAGATTGGTGTTTACTTATCTTATATAACATAATATTGTTTGCCTTTCAGTTTCCAGAATACTTACACCTTCAGGATTTAACGTACCACCTTCTAGCTGTCTGGGATACATCAGTGAAGGAGCCAAAACCTCCCTATACCTGCAACACACGTCCAAGAGAAAAAGAAGAGTTCTTTTTTCCCAGGCCCAAGTATATGAGCTTGAGAAAAGATTTGAGCAGCAGAAATATCTTACAGCCCCAGAGAGAGAACAGCTAGCAAAACATATTCACCTGACCCCCAACCAGGTGAAAATCTGGTTTCAGAACCATCGCTACAAAATGAAAAGACAAGCCAAAAATCGGGATCATCCGGCAGAGGAAGGAACCAAACCCTACAGCATGGACTCCGAGGAGGTCAAGGTGACCTGCAATAGTCCGTGCACTTCCATGGAAGATTATAATGATGTGAAGATGGACTACAAAGCCTCCATCCAAGAACAACAACTCCAGGGTCATAATCTGTTCTTGGGGCAGGACTATCTTAGCTCACCTTCAGATATCCATGAATTTGATAAAACTGCCCGAAATATTGTTTTTAAACCTTGGTGACAACCAACAGAAACTCCTTTTTCTTTACTCTGGCCATAAAACATTCTGCTAAACATTTACTGCCATTTGAACATTTAATATGAAAAATTTGTAGAATTAAGTAAAAGAATCACACTTATACAATATACAGACCAAAGCATTTGGTATTACAAAGGACAAATAAAATATGCCTTAATCACAATGAACACTTATGGCACCTTCATGCTAAAAAAGGGTTTGCAAAAAATCTGACTCATCCAGTAAAACATGGAAACTAAAATACATTTTATTAATATATACTTAAGTGTAAATAGGTAATTATGTCTCCTACAATCTGATTTTTTTTTTCAAGACAGGAGGATTTGTTGCATTTTAAATAAGGAAACTAATGTATTACGGGGATACAACGTTTTCTCTAGAACATTACATTTTAGTTTTGATAATGCTTTTAGCTCTTACATTATTATTTCCTATTTTTTCTGTTGCTTTTTATTCAGTAGATTATTGCCTGCCATTTAAATATGATAAGTTACAAAGTCTATAGCTGAAATGATGGCATTTTAGATGCAAAGTGTTCTAGCTCATGGACTTTAAACATATTCAGTTTTGTATTTGGGTTTCTATTACTTTTCAAGCCATTTGTTATTCTACTCAGCACAAAAGTACATAAATACCTGGGTTATTCTAAACACTTATCAACATAAAAATCTAATACTTGGTAGCTTTGGTAAACATGACCCACTATAGTATTAACACAAATGTGAAGGTTTTCTGTTTTTAACACACTTTTATGGTACTTTTTAGCACTTGGGCCAATGAGCCCTTAGAGTACAAAACAAAATTTAACAGTACTCAAGAATTTTTTTTTTTAAATATTATTGTTATTATTTGCTTTTGTTATATTTATTTTTAACAATATTTTATCCGATGTGCATGTTTATTCAAAATAGTTTGTAAAATTGTTTTAACATTTAGGATTTTATAGGGTATTTAATTTTTGTTTTTCAGTTCTAAAAGCATTATTGCTCAAGACTTAAGGTTCATTTGTCTTCAGTTGCAAGCAATATTTGTATTGTATTTATTTTTTATTTTCTTGCCATTTAAATGCTTAGATCTGAAAAGAATGCTAAAAAATCCATATTTAGATTACATGTATGGAGTTTCCTTTTTTTCTTCATATCTCTTGTTTAATAAATGTATGTTTTGATTTCATCCTCTTGGAGATTGTTTATTTAAAAAGCTGTATATACATTTTTACATACAGGGAAAAAAACCTCAAGTTATTTTTACCTAAATATAATTTATGTTATCATGTATGTTCATCTAGTCTAATAATATTACTATTATTTTTAAATATATGAGTTTTTGATAAATTTATTGTTTATATCATATCATATATATATCTATATATTATTATATATATGAATATAGCACAATCGTCTCCTGTGACACTTTAGAATCTAATTGATCCAACAAGGGTGGGCAGTATATCATAGGTAGTGCAACACAATTAAGGTTCCAAAGGCATCATTGTAAAGCAAAATATAAAGGGAAGGGCAATTTTTAATATTTACCATTTTTTTACTATTTTTTAAGTGGTAATATATTTTAAACAACATTTATTTATAACCCAAATAATTAGTGAGTGTACGACCCCTACAATTTGGATACCAGAATTGGAATTTGGGTAATATATTTGTAATATCAATTCACAAAGTATTATATTATATATAATAGTATCTAAGTGTGGCAGATGATAATGCCAAAAATAGGGGTTTCTTTATCTCTGATTACATCATATACAGACTATACTTCTAGTTTTCAGAAACATTGTTTACCCTAAATTAAGTTCAATACCATCAAATACATGACAATAGCTCCCGTTTCAATTTTGTTTTATAGATATTTTTTACCTTTTTTTAAAATTCTAATTTATTGCTATTTTTAGATTTTACTGTATGACTTTACCTTAGAGTTGGCATAGCTCAACACAACACATGTTTTTTTTAATATTTGGATATTGATTGACCGGTGAGAAAAAAAACCTTTGTCAAAGGAATAGAAGGTTTTAAAATGTACACTTGTTCCTTTGACAGCTATCAAAAAAAGAATTTCTATTTCATTGGAAAGATATCCTTTTGCTGCTTGTTAAAGCAGAACTAAACAGTAAAAAAATTGTGTGCAGGCAGGTTGTAATAAATAAACTTACCTGGCTGTTAGCAAATATTTTATAACATGTACCTGTCCTTGCTCCATCATGGGCATCTTTCCCTTGCCTTCTTCTTCTAAGTTCAAATCCTAATTGACCTGGCCCAAATGATGTAACTCCTGCGCATCTATGTCTTTCTCAGCAGTTTGGGGTATGCTGGGATAGCCAGCCTGCTAAATGAACGTTCCCCAAAAGATTATGAACAGGTACGTAAGTTTGTGTTGTTGCAGAAGGGACATTGTCTGTCCCTTCTGCAACAAATGACATGTCTGCTTACTATATCTTTTTATGAATAGTTCTGCTTTAGCTGTACAGACCATCATGTCATTGGAAATATCCCTAATAAGACACAGCCTTCACTCTTTTTTGCAGAAAAACAAATGATCAGAAAATCAGCCCATTTATGGAGAGCTTTTAACGCTCTCAATGATATACTTCCACAAAAATTTCAAGTGTTTCTTTGAGTAATAACATTATCCATATTTTCATTTATCTTTACAAGATATTATTCATGAGTTTATAAATGTACACATAAGTAGTGAATGTAGGCAATGCTGTACTGAACCTGCACTGTAATATTCGGAATACATAAAAATATATAAAGTGATAGTAGTTTTTTTTTTTATTGTGGCACATATGATATCAATATGAAAAGAATTGAATGGAGTTTCTATGAGATTGCATATACAGCTGACTGCAAGTGGATCTTAATTACGCTCATTTTAGATCGTTACTTGGATTTTCTGTTTATGTTTCATGATTGAGAAGGCACATTTTTCTTGTTGTGACTGAACAAGACTAAAGTTACCATGAACCAGCTATGCCTCCTGGACCAATAGGCAGACAAAAGCTTCAAAACCAAGTCCCAAAGATACTAGGTTGACAAAATACACAATACTCATGAGGTATGGGTGTTAAAAGAACAAAATGGAGGCACCAGAAGTGTCAAATGCTTGCTGAGAGGCCAGTTGATGGCAATGAGGCCAACCTGTTTGGATATTTGACAGGTGGTACAAATGTAATGGGGGATGAGTGGAGAAATATAGTAAAGAAGGAAAAGGTAGTGGGAAAGAAAGGAGTAGTACAAGAGGGGGGATTGTGTTGGAAGAAAGGGGTAGTACATGAGGGTCACTAAAAGATAAGAATATGGGCATTACACAAAGGCATTGGAGGGAGCAGAGAATACATAACTTGCACTACAAAGAATGGGGTATCACCTCCTTGCTAAAAAATGTTATCCCATCACTACATATAAAAGAATCAAAGCTATATAGATATTGATTATACAGGTAGTTGATTAGCTTAAGAATCACAGCCATCAATGAGGCACTGAGACATCTTTTTTGTCATGCATGACAATATGGCTTATGAAATAAACAGGAATACTAAAGCAATAGTTATACATTTGCCTTTCCAATTTATCAGCAACAAAAGTCTTCAAAAAACACCCTGGTATTAAATAATATTACTATTCTGAATATTAATGTAATTGAAATTATCATTGATGACACTGATATACTTAACAAGGGTGGCTTCTGGAATGATAAGTTTGGCAACACAGATAAGGCAAGAACTCAAAGGCACATTATATAGTAGACTCTCCACTATCTGACTCGCGACTATCCTCCATACTATCCGGCCTAGTTAAAAAATAAATAAATAATTCTCCATATTAAAATGCCAGAGCGTTGCGGGCGGGCGTCTGCTGGGCTCCCCCTGCATGGCGCAAGTTGAGCACGGATCGTCCCTGCTGCCTGCTCTTCACTTCCCCGGTTGTGAGTCGGATGTCGGCAGGGTGCGGAGTGCTGGCCTGCGGAAGTGAGTACTGTATTTATAGAACTCTGGCCTATCCAGCTTTTTGTTATCCGGCCTGCCCCTCCGCCACATTAGGCCAGATTGTCCAGAGTCTACTGTATCTGGAAAAAAGATAACAATCATGTATTGGTACAATTTCCAACTGAAGCACAGTAATCAAACCAAACCGCCAAATGTGCAAACCAGATTTTGATGTTTGCTATTGCAGAGACACAAGAATGAGGAAATGCCATGCAGCCGATAGGACCTCAGTGGAACCACATACCAGCCTTTAAGGCAATTGCCAGAATAAACCCGAATTAATCCTAACTAATTAAACAATAAACCAGTGTTTACTATGATTGCCACTTGTGAATATTCATGAGTCTTCAGTCAGGTCATTATTGATACCTGTACACCAAAGATTATTGTAATCTGCAACCTTTACAAACAGCTTTTGAACACTTCAGTTGAACAAAGGTAAACAAGTAGGTGGGATGGAATATTTAAACAACTATCCCAAGACTTATCTCTAAAGCTGTGGAAAATTGGGCCCCCCTACAGACATCAGATTGTTGAGGAAATAATCTTTTGTGATCGTTTCCAATGATAGATTAATGACCAAGCACTGTTCGCACAGCGCCGTTCTATTTAATATACAGGGAAGGGGGGGACAACGAGTGAGCAGCATTGGAATGCACAGGGGTGTTCCCAGTGACATTGAGGGACCACTGTACACTGGCAGCCCTGACCAGTTCTATGGTCAGGGGGGAGTACGAGCAGGAGGCACCCCACTGCATTGTCCTTCCTAAATCATCATGACAATGGTCATCCCCGCATGGTCTTCTAGTGTTCCACCATGGCGTATCGCTAAACGATATCGGGGGACCACTGTACACACTATAAATTTTCGTCTGTGATGATCATGATCACTCAGCTTGGACCACAAGTATCTAGCATGAGTATATTGCATTACCTGGCTGACCCCATAAACAGGTATGTGGGATTTTAATGTGTACATTGTAGTAACAGCAGACAGATACCATGCTAGGCTGCCATTAAAGAATACTATATTCATGTCTAAAAACTAAAATTTAACTCATGTTAAACTTGTAGGTACCAAAATTCTCTGCTCCATCCTACCATACTCAAAATAATAATGCTAGTTTTAACACGCAAAAAATACACAAATCAATACTTATTAGGAATCCATGTCCTTGTAATAAAGCCTACGTTGCCAGTAAACATACGTTACAACACAAAATTAAATAATGTATGGCCATTCCAATGAAATCAACATTCTGGCGACAATACAGTCCCCCATGCAACAACCATATTTCTCTCCAGAAATTGTCACGGCCTACGCAGGCTGCAAGGCATAAAAGAACTGCAACCCTGAGAGCAGGTAATGGATGGGAGTTGTCGCTCCCGGCTGATTAATGATGATTTAGTCTCTGATTTTTGTTTTATGAGAGCAAACATGAGAGAACGTTCTGCAATTATTTCCCAATTGGCATCCCGCAACAATGAGCACATACATCATAGGCCTGTATATTGCCTCATATAGGACAGTGCTGGCTCCAGGCCCGGCCTGCTCTCCAGCTCAGTGTAAACAGAATAAGCCACTGTGCCTCTGCTCCTTTCTTTACTTACACTGGAATGCACAAGCAGAAAAGAGCCCAAATTAAAGCTCCTTACTCAAGTCGAGCAGAAGCCAAATTTCCTGGTTGGCTCTTTAGTTTTTTTTCTTCTTCGCCTTATCAAAGTGAGCAAACTCCATTTGGAGATCTGAGTGACATCATGCCTGCCTAATACATGGAGATTTGGGTCAATATTGACTTGGTTGAAGATAGTGAAGTTGTCCAAAGCTTTCTTCTTAGATCAGGTCAGAGCCCGGCGCCAGGGTCCTTTACAGATTGGAAGGAACTTTCCTGACCTTGCTGGTGATGGTTCCCTGATAGCTGTTTGATCTTGTTTGTACAAATGTAGGATTAGTTGTGCAAACGTCACCCTTTCAATGCCAGGGTTGTTTCTTCAGGGGTACCTATATGTGTTCATCGAACAGTCATACTATGTGGATGTTGCTTATGATTTTGCATATCTCCCAATCTTCTGAGATAGAACGGAGGGACACCTTTTATAAAATAATGTTTAGGCAAAATAAAAAAAAACATTGCCACACTGATAACAAAAAAAAAAGTGCATGCTTTATGTTTAGGCTGAAGGATATCCAGCATTATTTAGCCCTTTCCGTCTCACTCTGAAGGTGGCCATACACTCGTTGATAGGTGGTAGTAATTGCTTACCTGGCACAAACTGTGCCACTCACCTCCATCATCTCCTACAGTGCTCCTATTGGATGCTGGTTGTTTGGAGCACTTCCCGTAAGTATGCATACATGTTCTTTTTATAGGCACAAACATATAACATCACAACATGCACAATAATCAGTTATAAGAACCAGATAATAGAGATTGTTTGTGTAAATTTTAGGCCCACATGGGTACTCTTAATCGGATCCTTTCATTAAGCACTCCCAATTAAAAATTCAGATCAATCAAATGTTGTTGTCAGCAGGCAGTAGCCTAGATCAATTTGTTTTTGATTGTTTCATTAAAAATGTATTACATCCAAGCAATTTGTTTAATTGTTGTTTTTGTCTTGTACTTCTCTTTTTATGAGTATAAAGGCTGACAACTCCCCCCCCCCACTAATTTTCTAAATACTTGTTTCCGCCATATGCTATTACTGCTAATGTTATTATTAGTATTATTATTATTAATTACCAGGATTTATATAGTGCCAACATATCACACAGCGCTGTACATTAAAAAGGGGTTGCAAATGACCAAAGAGCTTACAATCTAGAAGGTGGGGGAATTAACACACAATAGAAGGGGAAATATGTAGTGGTGGGAAGTAGTGACAGTTTCAAAAGACAGAAGAAGACGAATAGGCAAGTTTTAAAAAAATGGGTTTTGAGGGCTCTTTTAAATGAGCATAAACTAGGAGCAAGCCGAATATGATAATTCCAGAGAGTCGGGGCAGCTCTAGAGAAGTCTTGGAGCATGTGATGTGGTTATAAGTGAGGAAGTCAGTTATAGATCATCAGAGGAGCAGAGAGAGCAGTAGTTTTTGGGGGAGTATTTTTTTTACCAGGTCAGAAAGGTAAATGGGACAGGAACTGTGTATGGATTTGAAGGCAAAGCACAGGAGCTTGAATTTGATTCTCAGGTGAAATGGAAGCCAATGAGGAAAACTGCAAAGAGATGCAGCAGAAGAGGAGCGGTGAGAAGGATGGAGGAGTCTGGCTGCAGCATTCATAATAGATTGTAAAGGATAGAGTCGGGTTAGTGGAATACCAAGAAGGAGGTTACAGTAGTCCAGGCGAGAGATGATAAGAGCATGTACAAGGAGTTTGGTGGTCTCTGGGGACAGGTAGGGCAGGCTTTGGAGATGTTGCGCAGGCGAAGGTGACCTGGAAATGTTCTGAATATGGGGGGTAAATGAAAGGGCAGAGTCAAAGGTGACACCAAGACAACGTGCCTGAGGAGGGGGGACGACGAAGAAGAACAGTGTTGTTAACAGTTAGGGATATGTCAGGGGGAGATTTGGAATATTACACATTATATTATGGAATGTTACTGCAGCTTATTTTTCACTACCAATTCAGCAGTGTCTGGTTTCCAGATTGGGACAACAATGAACCATTCAAGGCTGTGTGATAGGTTTACAAAAAAGAAAAAAACTGGGAGACAAGATCAGGGACAGAGAATGTTGTCACACTATAACAAGAAGAACCTGAAAACAGATGGTAAACCCCCTTCAGTTACAGACCACCCTCAATGCAGACCTCCTGAGAGCAGACCCCCACTTTGTAGACCCCCTCAGTGACAGAGTCCCACAATGCAGAATGCCCTGATTTACACACCACCATAATGACCTCTTCTGCAGGGACAGACATCCCCACTAGTACAGACTCCCCTCTGTTGCACACCCCTCTCGGTGACAGACCTTCTCAGTGCAGATTCCTTCAGTGCAGACCCCCATTTCCTTTAGAGCTGACTCCTGTGCAGGACCCACTCTATGCAAACTCCCATCATGGCAAACTCCCCTCAGTGCAGATTTCCCCCAGTACAAATCCCCTCGATTTACAGACCCCTCCCAGTAAAGGCCATCCTCAGTGACTTAGCCACCTGTTCTTTCTTTACCACATTGACACTGACATATGAAGCTGCAGTAGGATGGGCAAAGACTGGTGGGTGATGCTGGGTATTGTATGGAGACCCACGGTAGGTGGGCATCCCAGTTAGAATTGCTGTGGGTACCTGCCCCTACCACCTGGCAATTTCTGCCCATTGTGCCATCCAACAGCAATGGAGGCATGTCCAATTGGCCCTATATGTTTATGGAAAGCTTTTCTATAAGCGGTAAAAAAAGATTAAAAAAAAATTAATGATTGGTTCTAAATAACTTCTTTCACATGTTTTACCAGAAAAAAAACAACAAAAGACGAAGGCCTTTAAAAACTGTAATTCCTCTTTAAATAGTTTCCAATCCACCTCTTCTCCTTTCCACTTATGGCACAGTTCTCAAAGAAAAACACACTTATGAGAGACTGATGTAATCGCTTGGGCTACAATTAAAAAGGAAGACAGACGGTTTATCGGTAGGCACAGCTCACTTTGAACCAGCAACAATTTAGGAATCTGTAGAATATTTTGGGAGAGAGGGTACATTAAAGTTAGGATTACCCATGATGCAACTGACAGTAAATAGAAGATCATACATTCTGCACAGTCGACAGAGTCAGCTGTGAACTTTAGATTTTCAATGTGTCCAGTTGGAAGTTACATTAGTGAAAAAGATTTTAATGGTAACATATAAAAAAGATAACAGATCAATAAAAAAAACAAGGTTTAAACATTTGGAGGAATGTGAAACCCCATTAAACATTTACAGAAGTAGCAAATATACATTTAAAATAAATAACACAGCAAGTCGTTGAAGCAAAATAATAAAAATATATCTTTAACTTTACATCAACATTGTCAGCATTTGGTGCAAAGTGAGCCACCAAAAACAACCCACTGGTTATTGTGCATTCCCCTAGGGAGTGATGAACCCAGTCTAATCACCCTTCCATAATGAAACTATGCACATCTGCACCACACTCTTACCTATATATTATACCTTCCTTATTCTTCCCCCTTTGAATTTCTGGTAATCATTTAGAAAGCATTAAATGCTGGAAATGCCATGCTACACACCCAAGATAAACAGCCACTACAGCAGCCATTCTCAATCAGGGTTCCGTAGAACCTTGAGGTTCCTCTGGAGGTAGCCAGGGGTTCGTTAAGCTGTTGCTGACCGTCCCCCCATCTAATAGTGTCTGTATAGTTTAAGGATTGAATTTATACTACAACAGTAAGGCAGAGTACACTTGTCAAATTATTTGCACCCGATAATCTTATATGTGTACAGCAGTCCCCTGATATTGTTCATTGATCCATCCTGGTGGATCAATAAACAGCTGATCTGGAATGACCTCTGTCCATTGCTATGGAGGAGAGCACAGCAGGGTATGGAGGAGAGCACAGCATAGAACAGAACAGCATTGTATGTATAGCACTTGTTTTTTAATCTGAAACAAAAGATTGTTTCCAGTGACAGTAAACCTATGTGTGGGCAAAAGCCTTAAGCTACGTATACACTTGCGATGCTTCTCGTCCGATAATCGTCTCAGGGCCGATATCGGAAGAGAATCTGGTGTGTGTACATCACCTGACGTAAGATCGTAATGGAAGCGATGGGGGAGAGTGCGTTGCCGGGTGCTGCTCCGTCGTTCACCCCCTCCCCTCTCCATAGAGTAGAACAGTGCTGTATGTACATGGCTCGTTCATGCATCGTGCAGTCCTTAGTCGTTGGAAAGGATCGTGAAAGATCCTTTTTTAACGACAGTTATTGCACGTTTCTACCCAGCTTTAGCAAGGCACATTGACCATCAAGGTAAAGAGATTGTTTCCAATTAATTTATTTCAGCAGGGGGTTCCGAAGACCTCAATATTGTATTTTAGAGGTTCCTCTTGGGTAAAAGGTTGAGAAAGGTTGCACTACACATAGATATACACAGTCTTCTTCAGGCACAGAAACCAAGTTTCATAGGCAATCTCATATCAATCAAGGCAAGATGATACCATCATCTACATTACATTGATTAGATTAATATCAATACTTGAAAAGCACAATATTGAAATAAGAAGGCCTGACATTGTACTTGCTAAACATTGTTTGTTTTTCTTCTAGTGGAATACAAACCATTCTACAATATTATAAAATTAGAATATATGATAAAAATATTAAGGATTTATAAAATTAAGGATAGTAAAAAAAGTACAGTAAAAAAACATTAAAGTGGTAAATCCAACTACAGATATCTAGGCTGGGAACATAAACACTAAACTGCTGATGCCGAAACACCTGGAATTTGCAGTCACATAACATAGGAAATCTTGTTCTGTAAACTAGTATTGATAGTTATAAATTGATCTTGGTCGCTGCCATTTTTTTTGCTGTAATACCATTAGAAATTAAGTTTATATGTACACATGCTAATTTTTTGCTAAAGGCAACCACGACCATTCAGCTTTACATTTTTAGGAACCCAATCCAACCAACATCATATTCCATGTACTTAGACAGTAATATCTTGCAAGATTTGGACTGTGCAGCAATCCTACCAAAAGGATGCATTTGATTCTTGATACTATTTTATTTGCATTAACAGTGATTCTTTCCAGCATAAACTTTTAGGATTCTATTAATAAAGCATTAAATCTGACATTCACTGAAACATTCCCTGGTGGAGAATCTTCCAGGTCCATATGTTTCAATGGCAATAACTCCACCAGGGAATATTTCAGTGAATGTCAGATGTACTGCTTTATATGTTAAATGCAAACATTGACCAAACAAATGAGAAGTTTTCAGTATAATTGAAAGTCCACATTTGTACCTTGTCTTTTACATGTTTTCCATAAGTTACCTGACATCACTTTATGGGTGAGGCAGGAGGCTCGGTGAGCATAGGAATTTTATATATGGCTCTTCCTTGTGTGAAATGTGATTTTATTATATGAATTAGATAATATTGATATATAATTTGATTGATATTTGATTTAGTTTCTACCATATTGTAATAAATTAAAAATATTTTGTCTAATTGAAATTATAGTATTATTATTGTATATCCTGCTTTTTTCCCCCAAATTGTTGGTAAAATCCAAGGTTATGTTTACATGTATTATGCTGAGCTAACTCACGTCAGCATTCTAGAAGACGTCTGCTCTGATCCTAATCATCGTTTTGCCGTTTCGGAAGATTGTACATTTTATCATCGTTTAGAACCTGCAACCTTCTTAGTCTGAGAGCTATTTTAAACTTGTTATTTATTTGTTGTTTATTGCCTTCACAGACATTACATGGCGAACAATTGAGGCTCCTTTCCCATGTACTCAGAACCAGCACACCCTAATGATGTCAAAAGGCCATTCCAGCAGTGACATTTCTTTGGTGTACGCACAAACACGCAGGGTTCAGACATCTACATATGTGTGTGCGTGTTTGGTTAACTACTGTTATGTTAGGCTGCTTGGCAACAGAGCTGGAGCGTGACCAATAAGAGTGGGCAGGGGAGCGAGAAGAGACGATAAACAGAGACGTAGGGTGAGCTATGACCACTTATAGCAGGGAGCCACCATACATTGTCATGGAAACCCTGAGAGTGCTAGAGGGGGAAGAGGGCTGGAACGTATATAGAACAGAGCAGGGGACAACAGGTGAATGCACATAGCAGACAAGGTCTAGAGCTACAATCCAGATGAAAAGAAATGAGACAGTAGACTAGGCAGGCAGTACAAAAAAGTGGCTCGTTTTAGGGTGGTTGCTGAGATGCCTCCTGCAGCTTTCACGGCTTGGTCTTACCTCCATGAGTATGAGCAGTCTGCAAGATCTGGTGGTCAGACGTCAGCCCATTGAACCATCTTTTAAAGCTGATTTCCAGGCAATCAATCACACAATGGAACATTTATTTATGTATTTTTGTGTTGTCCCTGGTATGGTTTTTGTGTGCCACTGACGATGGAGGGTGCTGTTCCCCTATGGGTCAGCTCTGAAGTCTGTAAAGTGCTCTGGCCTTATGGTCGAGCGTTCTCCCTTACTGGAAATCTCTCTTTGGGTGATCTCACACTCTTGCAATAATTATCGTTATAAAACGAACAATTACGACGATTATGCACTGGTATATTTGAAAGATCGTATTGTGCACAATTCTGTACATGCTGTAATGATACGATCGTTCAAATATAATCCACCAATAGTGTACACACGCTAGATACAATTGTTTGAACGATGCAGGAAGTGAAATGTAAAGGAGAAAGTGTATTGCAGAAACATGCACGATCACTGAACGACTGTACACACGATAGATAGTGAATGATTGTATCCGCCGTGACGGTCGTTCATTTCCAACATCAATCCTCATTCGTCGGCGTCGTTGGTCACCTTTTTTGTTGAACGATTTTCGGCCGATCGGTCGTTCGTTCCAACGATAATTATTGGAAGTGTGTACGCAGCTTAAGCCTAGTATCTGGTGGGTGAGCTTTGGCCTACCCACAGCAAACAGAACCTGCCTGATCTCGGTCAGGTTGGCTAGTAAGTCCACTAGGCTTTGGCTGGGAGGTCTTAGTACCTGGACCCCTGTCAGGAGCTTAATGCCCCAGGGGGTCTGGGAAATCTGGGTAGCCCTTCTTATTTAGAGAAGGAATCACAATAGCACCCCAGTGCCTGTTTATTTGTGGTGTGTTTTTGCACATTTACTTTTTTTCCGAGCATCCGGCGTTTTTGTTTAGAGAATTGGGATATGAGAATACATATTGAGAATTGAGAATACATATGAATCATTATAGCCTATACAGGACTTGTATATCTAGCATGTGAGATTTACGTGGCCCTGACCAGCCAGGTTGGTGACCTAACTTTCCTCAACCAATTGGGGTAAAATACAAATTCTGCATTGCTGACCAAGCAATGTCCACATGGGGGAGGTGTATAGGCAGACACTGTTTTTTTCCTATGTGCACAATTATTGTCTGTGAAGGTTCTCATTTATCCTGGTCATTATATATCTAGTGATTGGCCACATATAAGGAAATTGAGCACATTCAATTAGACATAGTTGATGAAGTTTCACAGCTGCTTTATCAACTGATGAAGCGGCATGGAAAGCAGTGAAACTTGCATTGCAAGAAAAAGTTCAGTTGAATGCGACTAATTACTACTACATACTGTATATTGTCCAATTAAAGAGGAACGCCTTTACTTTTGAAGAACCCTTGATCCCCTAATTCATATACAGTTCTTTCTGGCGTGGATGGGACAGCAGGCACAGCCATCCCCCTCATGTCACTCGATTTCACACACACAGATGGAAGGGGAGGGGTCCTCTCAAGAAAAAATAAACAATTTCAATAAATAAATAAAACTTTTTTCATTATATAAAAGGGTTTTTTAA
Organism: Pyxicephalus adspersus; assembly: GCF_032062135.1. NCBI lineage: Eukaryota > Metazoa > Chordata > Amphibia > Anura > Pyxicephalidae > Pyxicephalus > Pyxicephalus adspersus. Next base: position 15,839,462 of record NC_092871.1, read on the forward strand.
AGTCAAAAAGAAAAAAATAATAATAGCAGATGGACAGGTAGTTACATTGTAAACTGTTTCGGTGGGGTTTTCAATTGTTTGGTGTATCCAACCTATTTTTTACTCAGTGCTTAAGTGCCTAAGTTATTAGTGTCATTCGAGTGTATATTCTGTGTTTAAAGCTGTTTACTCCAAGGGGACCTGATATTTAACTCTTCTGTGGATAGGAGTAAATTAGCAAAATATCATTCATGTATCATTGATAACATCAGGTAAAGTTGGTCATCATCAATGGAGGTCATCAAAGTGCACCTGTTCAAGACTCTCACATTCCCATGGACAAATTAATAGAAAGATAGATAGATGCCTTTGATATATACTTGAGGTCTCTTATGCTGTGTAATATAATGTACCTCATATGTTAATCATTTTCCATGGTGTCAAAGGGGAATGGAAGAAGCATTTTGCCTGCCTACCTTTTGGTCAGGTCAAGAGTAAAGCTTGCTGCCCGACAACATTTGGATATTACAAACCAGCATTTGCTCAATTTACATCTAGTATAAATGGGCTTTAAAATCAAGAGGTGCCCTTGCACAGTTGCAAATTTTGCTTCTAATGTTCTGATGATGACTCCCTCGATGACCTGGCCTCCGATTACCCAACCTAAACCCAATCAAAATGGTTTGGGATAAGATGAACCGCAGAGTGAAGGCCAAGCGGTCAACAAGTGCTCAGCAACTTCTTCAAGATTGTTGGAAATCCATTCAAGCCACCACCAACACAGTTGGTCAAATTATACAACACTTCATTTGAAGTTAAATATAGATATTGAACCACACCACCAGCCAAAATAGTATGTTTTGTTGAGGTGATATCAAAGCTGTCTCATCAGCATTTTATGATTAATATTAATAAATGCTCTTAAAAAATTATAGTATAAATGTCTCACATTTTTACTATATACTATTTTTACAAGGTCCCGTATCTACAGTATTTTGACTGCAATTGTGCAAGATGTGGAATTTTGAGATTCATTGAATGGACAGTACATTTGAGCAATACATTTGACTCCAAAGGTGCAGTTTGTATGCGCTACCTCCTTGCTGTACCTTAAAATAGATTTTGTATTTAATATACTTCCAACCCCTATATAATCCTTTTATCTAAAGCTGCTATTTGGCCTATAAATAAAAAGAAATTATAAGATTTTTGCCTCATTTATTATAATTTTGCATATCTCAAATCCCCAATGACATTTCTTGGATTAAGGGAACTGAGGTGTCCCTTTCCTACTCATTTATACTTTACTAGTAATGATTCATACAACATCAGACAAAATTGTCCAGAGAGTTTACATAAAGGTCTCTATCAGATAAACAATGATTTTTTGTTACACTGTAATTTACTTTACTTTTGGTTCAGTGTTTTTTTCCGTGTAAAGCTTTACCTATTGCAATGAAAACATTCTTGTACCAAATGTATCCTGAAGTGTTACAAAGTTACTGGTTAGATAAAACCATAAGGCCAACAAGTTCAAGCTTTCATCTTCCAGAGAGCATCTGGTCCTTTCATCTTCAATAATGCCAGTTTATCTAGATGAAGTAAGAACCTCCTGTAAAGTATACAGCAATTTCATTCAAAAGTAAATTCCAGTCCAGCTCGAACCTTTCCATTGAAAGTGAACCTGACAAGGGAAAAATATACGGGCTACCGACTTCTTAAGATGCTAGTTTTTCTAGCTCTTATCCTGGATTCAACATTTTCCAGTTACCAGCAAGAGAAAGTATGCATATCAGAAAATAAGTCAAAATGATACTTATAAGACGATCAGCATAACATCCAGGTAACTAGTATTTTCAGATAGCGAGGTCAGCATTGGCTGCCTCTAAAGGTTTGAGCAGGTTAACATAAAATACATCTATAAACATTTTATTTTTTAATTTTAAATTTGAATAGAATGGGGAAAGGTTGAAACCTGTCTGTTTACCACTATATGGCGTTCCATTAGAGGGATTTCCTCATATTTTCTATTCTTGCAAAAAACCTTTGACCAAGGAAAATATGCAACAAGGAAACAGTCAATAAAACGTTCCAGGTTCTAGTATTTCCCTACTTAACCTAATGTGAGTTGTAATCCTCCCCCATGCCATTTTAACCACCTGAGCGTTACACTGAGGTCTAGATTTCTGTACCAAAAGTGATCCACTGTTTTTCATGAAATTTTTTTTTTAAATTGTAGACCTGTAACTTACAGAAATATGTCCGAACAAGGGTTCTAGTAGATATTTTGAATATAAAAAATGTATTTACTTTTATTTTTGTTTTATTTTTTTGTATTGGATTGGATACCGGAGTTTGTATTCAATCCAATACAAAATGAGCGTTTGGATTTACCAATTATGTACTTTGTATTAATTTTATATTATTTTGTATTGGATTGGATACGCAAGTTTGTATCCAATCAAATACAAAATAAAAAATTGAATTTCCAAGTTATTTACTTTTTTTTTATTTTTTGTATTGGATTGGATACGCAAGTTTGTATCCAATCAAATACAAAATATAAATTTGAATTTCCAAGTTATTTACTTTTATTTTATTTTTTTTTTATTTTTTGTATTGGATTGGATACAGGAGTTTGTATTCAATCCAATACAAAATGACAGTTTGAATTTACCAATTACAAACTTTGTATTTATTTGAATTATTTTGTATTGGATTGAATACAGGAGTTTGTATTGAATCCAATACAAAATGAATGAATGAGTTTCTATTTGAATTTCCCGCACACGCGCCGACGTCATCACGCACGCAGGGAGGAGCCATCCGGTTTTTTTTCTCCGCCGGACGGCTTCTCCCTGCAGAGATCATCCGGCGCTGGACTAACACGGACGTGGACCATCAGCGGGACCAGGTAAGATGCCGGCCGGTATCTTGTGTTCAGCCGGCCGGGATCTTGTGTTCGGCCGGCCGGGCGGCGGAACGCAAGATGCCGGGCAGCGGAACACAAGATACCGGCCGGCATCTTACCGGTCCCGCTGGCACCCGACGCTGGAGATCGACGGACGACGATGGACGGAGGACGACTCTGGAATGGGAAAATGACGCTGGAATCCTTACCTCCAGGTAAGGATGTGACAAAATTACGGGGTTAACCATCCTAGCCATTTTTTTTTGCCCGTACGAAGGTCGGGCATACCGGCTAGGTGGTTAAACTAAGGATTTGGGTTTTGATACACTTTAAGCAAACCTGATAGGCTCCTAGTGTTCTGTCTCCCTCTTTTATTATGAAGGCTGTAGGGGGATACCACGTGGCTGATATCAAGTTGAAATCAGGTATTGAAATTACTTAATTTTAATGAACATATATCTGCATTAAATTGTATGCTTTATATCTGTCCAGCTTTATTGCAGAAGTACGGGTAGACCCCGAGTTAAGGACATCCAACATACGGACGACTCCTAGATACAAACAGGGTTTCCCTGCTTGATCGTGTGCAAGATGGAGGCTTGATAGGAGGGAGGGGGCAGTTCTTATGACTTGGCGAAGAAATCTTTTGCTAAACACAGCTGAGACTGAGCTCTTTTGCAACATCTTGTACTTCTTTAATGACCAAGTCAAACTCTGCAGTTGTTTCTTTTTGCATATCAAAGCGCTGCTTGCTCCAGAAGTTAATAAATGTCCAGGCTCAATAAAGTTTTTTTTTGCTTTGTTTGTGATTTACTCACAGTAAAGATTTTATACAGTAATTGACACCTCACTGCCTAATATTATGTTGAAACAAACATCTGTCCTAATTGCATTTATTAAAATAATGTACCTGTTCCTACTTACATACAAATTCAACTTGAGAACAAACCTACAGTTCCTATCTCGTATGTAACCTGGGGACTACCTGTATATAAAACAATTCCATTGGAGTTGAGCCAGAGATTATGATGTTTAACACCCACCCTTGGTCAGCTGCCAATTGTTTTACTCAACAAGCATTCAGCAGGTTTTTTGGATGTACATAAACATTCCTCATTCTTTGATTATGATATAAATGTACAATAAAAAAGAAAAAGGACACTATATTATACTTGTTCTCTGGAATAATCAATTATCCTTCTTCCTATTTAGATTTAAATAAACAGTAACTTAAGAAATACCTCGTTATCATGGTTTTATTGCCTTAGCTTCACAGGCAAGGTGACAAAAACACTTAGCTGTTAAAAAAACCTTAATTTCACAGAGTCTTTAGCACTCTTCTAGAGCTGACATCAGGGTTCTTCTCAGCCTAGTCTACATATTCATAAAGAGTTACTCAAGAATCTTAAAGTGAACCTGTGCCCTGAATATAATGCAATGTATTAGTGTGAATGAGCCCAAAGGTGTTCTGACCTTGCTTATCTGAATACCTGTGCAAGGTGAGTCAGTCTTTAAAATCCCCTCTGTCACAGGTCCGATATTCAGGCTACAATTTGTATTGGCTATTGAACCTCTGGCCCAAGCTTTATGACTGCGTCTAGATGCCATTCCCCATAAATTGTGTTTTTGTGCTTTTTCTCACTAATCCAGTCATATCTTTACCCAATCTTCTGGCTACCTTAAGGCTAGGTAGACATGTGCAATGGTTCTTTTCCGATAATCGTTTCAGGGCCGATATCAGACAAGAATCTTGTGTGTGTACAGGGGTCATCATCCATCGTCTGAACGAATGTCCTGGCGGATCCACGGACAATGGCGATGAACGATCGTAATGGTGAAAGGGAGAGAGAGCAGCAGGGTGCCGCTCGCTCGTTCCCCTCCTCCCCTCTCAATAGAACAGAACAGTACTGTATGCACAGCGCTCGTTCATGCATCGTACAGTCATTAGTCATTAGAAAAGGTTGTGAAAGATCCTTTCCAGCTATAATTATTGCACGTGTGTACAAAGCCTTAGACATTTTTTATGTATCTCAGGACTTAGGGTGAACATATCCAAGTTGAAAGCGTTAAACATTTCACTGGACTTAATGGTGTTTGACTCACCTAACCTGAGTTATGCCTTCCAAAGGTGTGAGTCAGCCCTCCCTAGCCTAGGGGTACATATCACAACTTCGTACTCTACTCCTTACCAGCCTAATTACCCTCCACATTTGGTTTGGCTGCACACTTGAGACCACTTTCGTCTCTTTTGGCTTGGGAGGATCACAGCTGTGAAGACGACCTGGCTCCCTAAGTTGTTATACTTGTTTAAAGTTCTTCCTGTTAAGATACTCCCAATGGTCCTCCACCAGCTGCAGCATCTCATTAATGCATTCATATGGTCCAATTGAATGCCTTGATTACCGGTACGGATTATATACCTTTCTAAGCAATCAGGTGGTCTAGGGGGTCCCCTGACTATTGCGTGATTTTCAGGCAGCTCAAATCATCATGCTTGCCCAGTGTTATGCTTTCAGAGTCAAAATCTCAGTGTTCCATATTGATCATTATGTTTGGGTGCTTCCTAGCTCATGTTCTGATCAAATCAACACTATTACCTCTCATTCATTGTGAGTTTGGCAAGCTGTACAATGCTCAAGGGGTTTGCTTTCTCCCCATCTGCCTTTTCAATCTCTCCTCCAGAATCCCTGCTTCCCTTTGGGATTCCAATCTCCGGCCTCCTTTCAGTGTTGGCATGCCTTCCAGGGAACTATTTAGGTACTTACAAATTAGAATTTATGTGTCTGCGATTTCCTCCAAGATGACCTCCTTAGGGTCTCTCCCCTCCTTTGTAGCGCCACAAGGACCTCCTCAAAGCCGGCATTATCTACCTGGTATATTTATCTTTGACATGCCTGCCTCACTCCCCTCTTCCTAAATATGCTTTGGTTTAGCAGAGGGAATTTTGGTCTCCTTTGGATATTAGGTTTGGCAACAAATTTGGGCCATTGCAAAATAATGTACCCACACTGTATCAGCCCCAAAAAATACATTTAAACTCCTGTTCCACCGGTACCATGTGAACGCCTAAATTTCACTAGATGTATCCCTGTATTGCTTCCGTGGATGTGCAAAGGTTGAAAGTTTTCTACATCTTTGGTGGAATTGCTCCATTGCCCAACAGCTCTAGTCACAGGTATATGATTGATTAAAAGTCAGACAGACTTTTGTGTTGATAAAGTGTGTCAGTGCATGTCTTGGTTTACGGGGAAAGAAAAGCTTACAACAAAGGTGAACAATTCCATGCTCAAATCCGAGGCAGTTTGGCTTCCCTGGGTACATAAGGGTTGCTCTCCTAGCCTTGACAACAGATTACTCTCGTTGTTGTTGCCGAGGGTTCTTTTATGTAGTGAAATGAACTTGCAGAGGTCATTTTTTTCCTTCTTGGTGTCTCTTTTTTTCTTTTCTCATTTTCTTATTTTCTATCCTTGTTCCTCCTCCCCCTCCACTCTTATTTTTCTTTTTAGTTTTACCTTATAGTCAAAGCTTCACAAACAGGCCTATGGATCTTTTTATTCAACTTTTCCTCTTACATTTACTTATTATTCTGTCCAATTTACATGCAGTATGAAACGCCGATCCCCGATTTTCTTCGGGCAATCATAACCCTTTACCTGCTTCCTAATGTCCAATTAGCCAATATTTCATTTATCTTCAGTGGTTCTATCTTCTGAATGTCAGGGTATACACCTATGTCTCTCATTCTATATTGTATTTTACTTGATTCTTTTTATTGTTTCTTTCCTTTTTCGTTTCTGTTTTTTTTTTTTTTTTACTAAAAAAGTTTAACAAACATTTATTGCCTAACCATAAGACATAGAGAACCTGTATATGTGATAAACAAGTATTACAACCATTCTGGACATATATACATAAAACTATACATAGAAACAAATAATAAATATTTTGACAACAATATAATTGTTAATAGCTGATTTATTTTACTTAAATCATTATTTTTATACATTCATATATTTTATTTTTGTGATTATCACTGACATTTTTTTATTATATAGAGCAGGGTGTGTTACACAATGATTTTTTGGGGGAATGCCAAAGGCTGTAATATTTAAATCAACAACTCACTAATCACTAATGCTGCGTACACACGTGCAATAATTATCGTTGGAAACGAACAACTAAAGGCCGTTCGTCCGATAATCGTTAACAAAAAAACATCATAACAGCGCAAATGAACAAAGATTGTCGCTGGAAACGAACGACGGTCCTGGCGGATGTGATTGGGCGACAATTGTTAGCAATCTATTGTGTGCACGGTTATTCAGTGATCGTGGATGGTTCTGCAGTACACTTTCTCCTGTACATGTCACTTCCTGCATCGTTCAAACGATCTAGCATGTGTACATTATTGGTGGAATATATTCGAACGATCGTACAGAATTGTGCAAAATACGATCATTCAAAATAATTACGCATAATCGTTAGTCTTTCATTTTCTAACGACAAATATTGTACGTGTGTACCTAACTTTATGTAACTTTATGAGTTGTAGATAAACTTAATTTTTCCAGTGCCCTTATTTCAAGGATTTTTCGAGGTAATAGGGTTAAAAAGACTAATCTATACGGTAAAGATTCTTTTTATCCAGTTTTAGTGTTACAGTTTCTAGTAAACTTAGAAGAATAGAGAATATTTACTAAATATGATTTACTAAAAAGATAGCAGTTCTAGCAGTGACCAGAACACTAAAATAGATTATACTGGGGGCACCAGATTATTTTTTTAAGAAGCTTCCCATGATGTTTAGTTCCATCTCTGTGTAGTAATATACAGACCATATCAGTTAAATACCCTGGATTAGTCCCAACATTGCTGACTTTCTGACCTGCAGACAACACTATCAGCTAATTGGTAAAAAAATGACTGCTGTCCATTGTTTGCAGGTAGAAGAAAGTGATAAATCAGTAAGATGAAGGGAGAAAAGCCTCTGATAACAGGTAAAACACTGGCATGAAACAAACATTCGTAATCTTTAATGGTCACAAGTACAGACATGCTGAGCCTCCAGTAAAGGGAAACTTTTGTTTTTTTGTCAATTGTATTATACCCTAAAAAAAGCAGTAGTAAAAAGTTGAAGTTAGCCATTGATCAATGCAGATCATTATTTGCACTTGAAATACCTATTGGCTAATACATTTATTAAAGATTCAAGCTTTGAGGACACCAAAAAATATTTTCATGGGTTTTTTACAAATCATAAAGCCTAGGGAAGGGATCCACAGGGGTCCTGAGAACTTCCATCTTTATTAAATTGAGTTAAGCTGCGTACACACTTCCAATTTTTGTCGTTGGAAAGGATCTTTCACGATCCTTTCCAACGACAAGGGAGTGCACGATGCATGAACGGTGCTGTACATACAGCACCGTTCATGCTCTATGGAGAGGGGAGGGGGAGAGCGACGGAGCGGCACCCTGCTGCGCGCTTCTCCCCTTCCCTTTCATTAGGATCGGCTGTCGTCCATCGTCCGTGGATCCGGCAGGTCGGTCGTCCGGACAATGGACGACACCGACTGTACACACGGCAGATTTTCGCCCGATAATTGGCCGATGCCGATTATCGGGCGATAAAAATTTGACGTGTGTACGTAGCTTTAGTCAATCAATGGTACCACTTGACCCCTTACACCCCCAACTTGTAAGGTTGATTTTAGGCTGAATTTACACTTATTGATGGGCACTCCACCATATAAATGATTAGTATCTCCCTAAAGTCAATTGTCTATCTTACATTACCACTGTGCACCCATTGAATAGCCTGAACTCAATGCCCCAATCTCCTCCAACAGGTTATTATAAATACAACATAACAACCAGTAGCCAAAAGGGGGTTCATTTTTGTTTATGAAAACAAGTAGTATCGGTAAGGTTGTGCTAATGTTAATGGTGGGTTCTCATTGGCTGCTGTGCAGAAAATATTGACTGATTTACAGCGCTTGTTCATGCATTGTGCAGTCATTTGTCATTGAAAAGGATTTGGAAAGTTCCTTTCCATCAACAATTATTGCACTTGTGTACTTAGCCTTTAGTACTTGTGTAGCCTTAGTTTCCAACAGATTTAAAGTAGAATTCATGTATATATATATATATATATATATATATATATATATATATATATATATATTACAACTAAAGTTGTAATACTATTACTGCCCAAAAACAATATTAAATTTACGTGTATAATAAAAGTAATAGGTAATTTTTTTAAATAAAGCATTCTTGCCTTTCCAAATCATGTTTTTATGGTTGATGTGTGTTAAGATATGTGCTTCCTATGCAAAAACCACCAGGCAATGATGGATGGACTTTTAGAATATTAAGACATAATGTCATGAAGCTTGTTGAAACTACAGCTCCCATCATTATCAATTTTGTTTGCCACCAGCATATCATATTAGACAGGGCAGATTGAGAAGGGGAAAAAGCTATGTATTAAAAGCCTGATAATGTATCCTTTGGAAAAAAAATAGGTTAAGTTGATGCTAAAGAATAACAGTGAGAATCAAAGCAGAGACGGCAAGGCAGGATTATTATCACTCATTGCAGTTGTCTTGGAGATTCAGAGGGTCTGATTTACTAAGGTTATAGGTTTGCTCAGGGCCAATATGAGACGAGAATCGGGCATGTGTACAGTGCAAGTCGTCTATTGTCCAAACAACTGTCCTGGCCGATCGTAATGGAAGTGAAGGGGGAGAGTCGTCCTCCCCCTCCCCTCCCCATAGAGCAGAACTGTGTTGTATGTACAGCATGCATCGTGCAGTCCTTAGTCATTGGAAAGGATCGGAGAAGGATGGAGCGGCACCCCCGCTGTGCTCACTCTCCCTCATTTCCATTATGATTGTTCATCGTCAATCGGCCAACGAAAGGCCTAATAAAATTTTGATCGTACCACAAAGGGTTCTATTTATAAAACAGGGAACTTGACATTCCCTGGTACAAATTAAATACTGCCAATTAAACACATAGACCTGGGAGATTCCCACCAGGGAATGTTTGAGGTAATATCAGATTCCCTGTTTTATAGACCCTGAAAAGAGTTTCGATAAGAAAAAATGGTCAACCAATTAAAAAAAACCTTGCCAGGAATATTCAGTCAATGGTCTGCCCAAATATCAATTGATCAAAAACTATCATTTGTGATGGAAATTTGATTGATTTGACATTTTTATCTAATCAATGGATTCTATTTATAAAGCAGTGAATCTGGCATTTACTAAACATCTGGTAGAGAACCAATTAAAAAAACACATGGACCTGGAAGATTCTCCATTAAAGAATGTTTAATGGATTTCACATTCACTTCTTTATAATGAGATTCTTAAGCTTACTGACATGAAACTTATTTATTTACATGTTTACATAAATATAACATCACTTTAAATCCCATGTTGTCATTGTGCCTTTCTAATATGCACTAAGGCTCTGTACACACATTCTCATCCATTTATCGGGCTGATATAGGACAAGAATCTTGCGTGTGTACGGTGTTTTGTCAACAATCATCCGAACGATCGTCCTGGCGGACCCACAGACGATGGACGACGAACGATCGGTGGAGAATCAATTACTGCCAATGATACAAATGAAGACGCTTCAGCAGGGAATGTCAGATTCACTGCTTTATAAATATAGTAAGTTTATGCTGATAAAAAAAATCAGTGTTAGGTTAGGTACACACGTGCAATGGTTCTTGTTCGATAATCGGCTCAGGGCTGATATCGGACGCGAATCTGGCGTGTGTACGACACTTGTCGTCCATTGTCCAAACGACCATCCTGGCGGATATACGGACGATAGACAACGTAGTGCAAGTGAAGGGGAGAGAGCGCAGTGGGGTGCGGCTCTGTCTTCCCCCCCCCCCCTTTCCCCTCCATAGAACAGAACGGTGCTATATATACAGCAATGGTTCATGCATTGTGCAGTCATTAGTCATTGTAAGGGACTGTGAAAGATCCTTTCCAACGACAATTATTGCACATTTGTACATAAAATAATTTGCAAATAAAATAGCATCATGACTGTGTTACCGCTAAATACTAATAAAAGAATTGTCTTCCCCTTTGATCAAATCACATGGTCATCAAATCACTTACTGGATAATGACCCTTCGGTCCTGTGTTAATTGTTATCTTTCCTTCAATTGTTCCCCTTATAACCTACTAGATTGTAAGCTGTTTGGGGCTGGGTCTTCTCCTTCTGTGTCACTGTCTATCTGTCTTTCATTTGCAACCCATATTTAATGTACAGCGCTGCATAATATGTTGATGCTTTATAAATCCTGTTTGTTATTAATAATATTAGTGTTGTAGATGAATTGTTATAGATCTCACTTTTTTTTTTTACCTTCTGTGCTATTGTTGTATAATGTGTTATGTATCTATCAACTATATGATCAACTATATCAACTACTATCAACTATATATATATATGATTCGTATGCATCCTTCTGGCAAGATCCATGGTGTAAAGAAGCCATAGCATTTGGTATAAGAACCTGCTGAATTTAATACCTAATATCTACTTACAGCAATGGGACACCAGGTGGCGCTATGTGTCATTAAATTCCTAGTCCAGCTTTTCTTTAGTTTGGTGTCACTGTAAATTTTTAAATCTTTATGCTGAGTGTGAAAATGTCTGGACAAAAGGGGAACATTTTCATAGTAAACACTGTGAAAAAATAACATATTCTAATTTACTTTATGTTAATTAGGCAGATGCCTATTTGTCCTTTAAATGTGTGAAAGTAATTTAAAGCTTACTATGCTTCTTTCACTGGAAGATAGTACAAAGTTACAATTTACAAAATGTACACATTGGAGCATTTCTATTTTTCTGAAGTCTATGTTAAAGACCTTGCCACTAACATGAGCATAAAAATTGTTTGTTGGTAGGAAAAAGTTTTCAGCACGCTAATCATCTGCAAACCAGCAGCGATCATTGCCTGTTCTCCAAGAGTTAAAAAAAAAAAATTAGAGCCCATTTAAGTCTATGCATTGTGCTAAAATGTGCAACTAGCTTGCATTGCCACCTCAATGCACTTTAATGCCAGCAGTTCACCACAGTGCACAATGTGATAGGAATAAACAGACTTTTGCTGTTTTTTAACATTGGGATACATTGTCGGCCTATTCATTTTGAATAGGCTAACTCAATAAACACACAAAAACGCTCAGCATACAATGCATTAATGCACCATATGGATCCAAACAAGCTCTTCATTTAATTAAACCAGAGGTCGGCAAACTCCGGTCTTTAGGCCAGATGTTGTCTATCCAGTAGTCTGTTCCGGCCCAACGGCCCCCTGGTCAATCGGCGTAATCCCAGCCAGCAGGGGGCGGCAACCCACAGCTCTTGAGCCTCCTGGTTATGCCTCCCTTCCCTATATACTGCTGCTGGCGTTAACACTTCTGCCGCCGGGGTAAGGGGACATTGCATAAGGAGAAGAGGAATATCCCTTCAGGGGCGTTCATGGTTGGGGGCAGAGGCATCAGCGCGGGAATGTAGAGAGATAGTCCGGCCTAGTGTGCCTTCTTGACCTCCTTAAATGGCCTAGTAGCCAAAAAAGTTTGCTGACCCCTGAATTAAACAATAAGGGCTCACTCATGTATGTGAGTTTTGGTATTGCACATCACTGAAGCACATGGCAGGGTGCATCTCACACATTGGTGTAATGTGGTGCTATTAATTCTGAAAAGGACCTGTACCACATGGGATGTATTATAGTGTATTGCAGTCCCCCCCACAAAGCAAAATAGTGCAGAACTGATTTTTGGTCCTTCGTGCACTCTATTGGCTTGGGTTTGTTCTGCTAACCAATTTCCACTTCCATTTCTCATAACAAAGCAAGCTGCTGGATGATGACCTTTTTCCCAAAACATTACCCCACTTCCATCCATTATGGCACTACCCACTGAGGTGTATGTAAAATAGGTGCAAATGCAGCACTGTGTTGGTCTTTTGCAGGTTGAGCATCACTAATTGGGATTTATAGTGATGAATCAGATGGCATGTTACAGCCACATATTCTATATGTGTTAAGTTGCCCTTTAAATCAATAACAATAGCACAAAGCTGCGTATAGCCTGGAGCTCCAAGCACAGTGCCTGGCAGCTGCAGATCATTATCCAACATGATTACCCAGAGGGAATTATATGTTCCACTAATTGCAGGCAACAAGTGAAATCAGTAAATGCTTATACAATCCAGGAAACCATTCACATCACCTCGCTGCATAAATGTGCATTCTGCTGTGCAGTGGGGTAAGTCAGCCTGTTTATCTGAATGGGCCACCTACCACATGGCAATGCATGAAAATAAATGCATGGACTTTCTATTTGTTTACCATTGCACTGCAGGTTAGCCCGCAGGGAGTGTTGGGGTGCCATTAAAAATGAACAGCACCGCAGTGCACCAATGTTTACCAATCATTACCATGTGGTGCTGCACTGCACAGATGTGAACCCGGCCTATATTTAGAGTAAAGCTACGTACACACTTCCAATTATTATCGTTGGAAAACGAACGACGAACGATCCTGCACGATATATACGAACGATCGTATAGCACCGATCCTGCACATAGAGATAACGACACGATCGTTCTTAGATATTGTACACACAATAGACCTTAAGTTTTATTTAAGCTGTTTTAAAGCTCCTTGGAACTTACCAGCAGATAAAGAATATAAAGCTTGTATTGTTTTCATTGTGAGTGATCTATCTAGTGTTACATACCTTAAAAGTGGAACTAAACCTACAAAAAATGCTAACAGGCAGCTGTTTGATGCAGAATGGACATGCTACATCTCTTCTGCAATAAAAAAAAACCTTACTCGACTGTTCGCAATCTTTTGTAAAATAGACTGAGCTGTAAATATTGCAAAACTGATCCCAACATAGCAATGCACTTGTGTGTGGGAGTTACTATACGCCCTTCCCGCCTGGACAATCAAGATGGCCAAAAGATCCTGAACCCAGAAAAGGACTGGTTAGGATATTGCCACCAGTGAAGAAGCAAGGGAGGAGAGTTTAGTTCCACTTTAACTCCTCTGGCATGTCTTAGGCTACATGCACACGTGCAATGGGTCTCATCTGATAATAGGCTCAGGGCTGATATCGGATGAGAATCTGCCGTGTGTACACTGCTCTTTGTCCAAACAACATGGATCGTGAACGATCGTAATGGAAGTGGAGAGAGAGCGTGGCTCCGTCGTTCGCCCCCTCCCCTCTCCATAGAGCAGACAGTGCTGTATGTACAGTGCTCATTCAGGCATTGTGCAGTCGTTTGTCATTGGAAAGATTCATTCACAATTATTACGTTTGTACAATTATTACGTTTGTACGTGTGTACTTAGTTTTAGGGTCTTACCACATTACACAAGTCGGCATTCACACATTATGGCAGATTTACCTCCAGCCCTGCAAAGGCCACACTGTCGCCCTGTGCCTGCCATCATCACCTTTTTTTGTCTTCTTGATTTTGGAGTCTTTGGCCATCTCGATTGGCCAAGTTATAATGATGTACCTTCTGCACAGGAACTTCATCCGAGCACAGACCTGTCCTCTCCAGACCTAAACTGCGAGCTGGAACTCCTGCATCATTAATAATTGCAGGCAATACCATCTTCCTTTAGCTATGACATGACGGTACTTGTAGTGTGTGTCTGCCCAGTAGTATAAGCAGGAGTTCAAAGATTACCGGACTGTGCCAATGTACCCACAACTGGTCACAGATGGTGTGCTGAAAAAGTTTGTTGTAGAATTTCATTATGCTCTTCATTACTATCTATGGACTGCAATGCAGCCGCTCTCTAGCCTGCACACCTGAATCCTCCTAATAACCTATAAAGGGAACTCTTCTTAAAGCTGCATACACACGTGCAATTATTGTCGTTGGAAAGCATCTTTCACAATCCTTTCCAATGACTAAGGACTGCACAATGCATGAACGAGTGCTGTACATACAGCAGCAACAGGGGGAGAACAACGCAGCACCACCCTGCTCCTCGCTCCCCCCTTCCCTTGCATTAGGATTGTTCGTTGTCCATCGTTCCTGGATCCACTAGGACGGTCGTTCGGACGATGGCCGACGGGCACTGTACACATGTGAGATTCTCGTCCGTTATCAGCCTGAGCTGATTATCAGGCAGGAACCATTAAAAATGTGTACGTAGCCTAATGCTCATCCTGTGCCTAGTCAACATAATTAGCATGTCTGTTCTGTTACTAGAATTTGACCCCATTACCAATGTTTTCATATTCTACAGCAGGGGTGGCCACACTTTTTTGGCTTGCCATCTACTTTTAAAATGACCAAGTCAAACTGATCTACCAACAATCAAAACTTGGACTTATTAACTCCTGTGCACAGTAGAGTTTATTTTGAAAGGCAGAGCTCCGCAATCTACTCGCGTTGCCTTTGCGATCTACCGGTAAATCGCCATCCACCTGTTGGGCACCCCTGTGCTACAATGTGGGTTTTAGCAGCATAAAATTTGCATTACTAGTGGCTGAGGAGTTAATTTAAGGTCCAAGTCACACCAGCTTTGTAGCAAAAATCTGCAGCAGCTACAAATCTTTCTGCTTGTTTTTTTCTGGTGATACTTATTTGGCAACACAGATGCTGGTATAGATGGCTTTAGTGCATATCTGGAAAGCTACAAATTGCGGTTGTGTCATGGTCTTCAGCAGCTGCATTGGATAATAAAAGTAGCTACTGAAGCTGGCAATTGTGTCACTAGCTCCAAATGCTGCAAAAAAATCAATTGCTTATTGATTGCAATACAAACTGCTGGAATTGTTGCAAGACAATCCTTTCATTTGCTGCAAATTATTTTTTTATTTCGAAAAAAAAGCCACTAAGATTAGTGATTCTATAGCTAATAAAAAATCAGCAGCTTGCAAGAAATATGTAAAGAATTATTTCAGAGTTAATGCATGGTCACACCTATTTAGAACCTCATGTGTTAAATAAATTTTATATATATATATATATATATATATATATATATGCAAGCTAGTTCAATTTGAGCCCCTTGAGACCTTTCTCCATTCAATTGCATACTGCTGGTCATTGACCAGACCTGAGTATGTAGCCTTCCTCCATCTGCCCCTTACAGGCACTATATACCCATATGGTATGTAATGCACTAGTATAATGTGCTTGGTGTCCTATATAGAATAAAATGCATGTGTTAATGCAATGCACTAGTTGGAATGAGCCATTGGAGTCAATTCACACCACTGTGTTGCTTTACATTTACTTTACCACAAGGCATGCTAACAAATCAAGCGCACTGTGGGTCATTGCTGTGCCATTTATTTTGTATGACACCCCAACATATCTCCGGAGCAGTGGTCGCCAACCTTTTTGGACCCACGGATCACTAAATATACCAGCTCTGGACCACGCATGCACTTAAAGGGGAAGAAACTTCCCCCATAGTGACGTTATGATGACATGATGACACAACCCGCCCGCAGCCCCGAGCCTGCGATCCGTACAGGGTATATGGTCCGTAGCTCTGGCTGGTGCACCCCCCCAAGCGGGGTCCTTCTCTTGACCCCTCTCAGGGGCACACTGGCCAGAGCAGCGGACCACTAAAGTTTTCTCGCGGACTGGGCCACCAGTTGGCGATCGCTGCTCCAGAGCACACCTGCATCACAGCACATCATAATACACACATGCAGTAAAAAAATGGAGCAGAAGCTATTTTTTTTGTTAGAGCCCATATAAAATAAAGGGGTAATGGTAATCCACCATGCCACAATGAAGAATGTTTCACGTGTGAACAGGGCTTATGAGCCTAATCGAAAAACAAAGTGAACCTACCACTAGGATATGATGCTAAATGAAGAATAACAAATGCTAATTGCCTTGATGTAAAGCTGATCTTTTGGTTTCAGTAGTTTCAGTCACATACATTATATAGGCATGTGGATAATTGGCTGCAGTTTGCTGAACACCCCAGGTCAGAAATTTAGGTATTAAAGGCAGAGGGTCAGAACACCATCCAGGCAAGCTGTATGTTTTAGAAAAAGGTCAGCAATAACAGCTTACCTAATTTATAGGGGTAGGTACATTTTAATTGCTGAGAATGCAAATTACTATATGCATTATAGCAAGGCTTATTTATTTATTGACGCTGCCATTGTTATTTTATCTAAGAATTTAATTTCTACCCTGTTTATGTCAGGTCACCTTTTAGAATCTTTGAAGTATAAACCTATTTAAATTAATCTCCTACCAGCTAAGAATTATGTTTTGTGTAAATAGCTTCTTATCCTCAAGTGGTTAAAATATTGTTGTAGAATTTATGATTTTCTGCTTTATTAAAACCTTATAAATGCCTGTTGTTCCCAGAATCAGTGCTGAGATGCTGTTCAGATGCTCTTTCAGATTTATTCATATGTGACTATGCTGTGTCTTTATTGGTGTATTTTTTAACCAGTATCTCTAAGCAAAGCAGAATTTACCTTGGGGAATGAATTTATTCTTGGTTGATTGTTCTAAATGGAGGTGACAGTGGAGAAGGTAGAGAGCTCTGTGTGGGGGTAAAGATAGCTGGAGGATAGACAGAGGTGTAGTGACAGATCAATGTATATGGTCAGTACAGAAATAGTGACAAGAGCTGCAGAAGGTGTAAAGACAGTTTTGGTTGTGTGTAGAATAGAAAAGAACATAAAGAGCTTCAACAGTGACAAATCAATGTGTGTATAAGCTGCAGGGACTAGAGATACTGATATGTGTGTGACCTATGTGGTTACTACTAACAGAATTAGCATTTATATTACTTTAGGCAAAAAAATATAAGGCGCGCAAAAGAAAGATTACATTGTCATCCCTACAAATCAGAAAGAAATAAGTGCATATTGTTCTTTAAATTAAATGCAATGGAAGAGGTGGAGGTATAAAAGTGGAGATGTGTGTAAAGACTTTATAATGAGGTACAAAAGAGGACCGGTTTGGTTATAATGTTAGAGCTTTATATTGGTAAAACCTATTGTGCAGAATAGAATGGGGTTGGGGTATAATTGTAAGGATGTGTGTAGGGGCAATACAATAAGGTACAGGACAGCATGGGGTAGACATAAAATGGTGGAACTGTGCGTTGGTTTAGAATATCTAGTAGAACTGTGAAACTGTCTATGGGGATAGTACATGATACAGGACTGGTTGGCTGTATGATGGTAAAGCAATGTATGAGGATAGTATACAGGAACATGATAGGACTGGTTGGCTGTATAATGGTTAAGCAATGTATGGGGATAGTATGATAGGACTGGATGGAAGTATGATGGCAGAACTGTGTGTAGGGAAAATATAATAAAGTCCTGGATTTGATAGGGTGGAGGTGTAATGGAGCTTATTTAATGGAACTATATAAGCAGGTACATTTTTGGACGTGTGGAGGTATAATAGCAATGTGGGGGCATTATAATAATATACAGGATAAGATATTGTGGAGGTAGAAAGGTAGACAGGATAGTATATATATATGACTCGGGTATAATACTAGAGCTGTATGTACTGTATCAGAAGTGTGGTTTGGTGTACTGGTAGGGCAGACAGTGTAATGGGTTGCAATGTATAGTGGAGTTAAGGTGTATTGGTTGTGTGGACATTGTAATGAATTGCATTGTATAATGCCGAGATGATGTACTGGTGAAGCAGACAGTATTGTGGCTTCAGTTTATAGTGGTTTGGAGCTATAGTGATAAAGCTGAGCAGGGAGTTGCAGAATATATAGGTGTAGAGGTACGTTGGTAGACCAGGCAAGGTAATGTGTTGCAGTGTATATTGGAATCATGGTGTTACTGGTGATTGCAGATGGTATTGGGCTGCAGATCATAGTAGTGTGAAGGTGTATTGGTAGAGAGGATGCAGTTTATTTTTAATTCTTTTATCTGAGGATGATGCTAAGTGGAGCAGTACAAAGAAAACATTTAAACACAGTATGGTATGGTTTATGAAGAAAACATAGGTAAAACAAGAATCTGTACACTTAAACAGGCTGCAGCTTCTAGTGGTGTGGAGGTATATAGGTAGAGAAGACAATGTAATGGGTTGCTGTGTATAGAATAATGGTGGTGTATTGGTAAAGTGGAGACTGTAATGGGTTGCAGTGTATAGTGTTGTGGAGGAGTATTGCTGGATCACATTGTGTAATATTTAGGTTACAGTGTATAATGGTGTGTTGGGGTACTGGTAGATGGACATTGTAATGGGTTGCAGTTTTTAGTGGTTTGGAGTTGCATTGGTAGATTGGACAGTATATTATGTTGCAGGGTATAGTGGTGTGACGGTGTATTGGTAAAACAGACAGTATAATGGGTTGAAGTATATATCAGCAAGGAGATGTATTGCTAAAGCAGACTGTAATGGGTTACAGTTTAAAGCATTGTGGAGGTGAAGAGGTAGAGCGGACATTGGTATGGGTTGTGTATATATTGGTGAGGAGGTGTATTGAAAAAGCAGTGTATAGTATGATGGTGGTGGTATATATATATATATATATATATATATATATACACACACACATATCGGTGAGGAGGTGTATTGGTAAAGCAGACATTGTAATGGGTTACAGTTTCTAGTGGGGTGGAGGTATATAGGTAGAGAGGACAATGTAATGGGTTGCTGTGTATAGAATGATGGTGGTGTATTGGTAAAGTGGAGTCTGTAATGGGTTGCAGTTTTTAGTGGTTTGGAGTTGCATTGGTAGAATGGACAGTATAATATGTTGCAGGGTATAGTGGTGTGACAGTGTATTGGTAAAACAGACAGTATAATGGGTTGAAGTATATATCAGCAAGGAGATGTATTGGTAAAGCAGACATTGTAATGGGTTACAGTTTAAAGCATTGTAGAGGTGTAGTGGTAGAGCGAACATTGGTATGGGTTGTGTATATATTGGTGAGGAGGTGTATTGCAAAAGCAGTGTAGAGTATGATGGTGGTGGTGTATATATATATGTATATATTTACATATTGGTAAAGCAGACATTATAATGGGTTACAGTTTAAAGTGTTGTGGAGGTGTAGTGGTAGAGCGGACTGAATAATGAGTTGCGGTGTATAGTGTTGTGGAGGTGTAGTGTCATAGCTTTGTGTGGGATTGCTACATAAATACTAATAAGGTTTGCTGGTAAGGAGGAAGGTGTTGAGAAGAACCACTGTGTGATTTTTTCAGGGCTTTTCTATTCAGCAATGGCAGAGAGCTCAGACATTGCAGTGACATAATTGTCATAATAAGGATGTGAGATACTAATGTGTTTGCTTCGGCGCATTTCTCAAGCGCACATTTTGCACCATGCACCCCCCATTGTTCAGTCAGTGAGCTCTTCCATGATTATATCAATGAAATATCTGTCATTGAATTCCCCCAGGATCTCTGTACCTGTGATAAGAAGGGAGATCACAAGGAATAATATCATCCCACATCCTCACCCATCAGGCGACTGACTGCCAGCTGTTAACTCACAAATTGCTGGAAATGAATTGTAAAGGCAGACAGAGGAAAAAGAGAGGAGAAAATGAGAGGAAAAAAGAGCAGGATTTTTTAGAAAAACAAAATGCGATGAGCACATTGCCTTCCATCTAAGACGATTATACTTCATTGGTGAAGAATGGAAGTGAAGTGGAGGTGTTCATTCATTCTGCACCCCCTCATTGCCCTCACAATATTATCAGATTGCATGTGCTCCTGTGCTAAGCCCTGATTCTGTAGTTTCCTTACAATACGGATTAAACAACATTATACACATCATATACACTCATTAGCCACTCTGTACACCTTTTCAACTGCTTGTTAACACAAATATCTGCTCATACAATCGCATGACAACAACTCAGTGCATTTAGGCATGTAGACATTGTCAAGGTAACCCAATGAAGTTCAAACCAAGAATCAGAATGGGGAAGAAAGTGATTTAAGTGACTTTGAACATGCTATAGTTGTTGTTGCCAGGAGGGCTGGTGGGTGTGTTTAAAAATTGATGATCTTCTGGGATTTTAATGCACAACCGCATTCAGTGAGCAACAGTTCTCTTGGCAAGAATGCATTGTTGATGCCAGAGGTCAGAAGAGAATGACTGGGGTGGTTCTGGAAGAAGGCAAAAGTAACCCAAATAACCACTCATTATAACCAAGCAAAAGAACATTTCTGAATGCACAACACAACAAACCTTGAAGCAGATGGGCTATAGTAGCAGGAGACAATACCGGGTACCATGCCTGCCAGCTAAAAACTGGAACCTGAGATTATAAGTCACACAGGCTCACCAAACTTGGACAAAAGAAGATTGGAAAAATGTTGCCTGATCTGATGAGTCTTGGTTTTTCTGCTGCAATATTTCAGAGGTAGAGTCCAAATCTGGTGTCAATAGCATAAAAGTGTGGATCCATCCTGCCTTATATCTATGGTTCAGGCTTGGGGATATTTTTTGCACCAACTGAGCATTAATGCCACAGCCTATTTTATTATTGTCTCTGACCATGTCCATTCCTTGATGATAGCAGTTGGCTACTTTCAGCAGGATAACATGCCATGTAACAAAGCCTATAACATCTCAAACTGGTTTCTTAGTCATGAAAATAAGTTCATTGTACTCAAATGGCCACACCAGGTCCCCCAATAGTGCAACCAATTGATCATGTAAAAATATGAACCAAAATTCTTGAGAAATGTTTTCAGACCCTTTAATCTATGCTATGAAGAATTATGGCAGTTCCAAGGGCAAAAATGGGTCCAATGTGGTACTTTCAAGGTGTACATAATAAAATGGTCAATGGCCAGGAGGTTTTTCTTTTCTCTGATTTCATTAGTTGCAGGTCAGTCACTTGAAGACTAAGACCACATGCAGCTGGGCAACCTAAATGTTCAGGCAGAGGTTAGCTATATAAGATTGTCATGTGCTTTATGGATGAACAAAACAAATATTCAAGTAACTAGATAGATAATTGTCATGTCTATCTCTGGCAAAAATGTGTACTGTGGACCCCCGACATCCGACCAACTGATCAGAAATGGCCGTTGTTCACTCCTATGGAGAAGAGCACAGAGGGGTTCCCCTCGCTCGTCCTTCCCCTACCTTTCTCTGAAACTAAAGATCATTTCCAGTGACAATCACCTGACATCCACTGGACGTCTGTACAGGGCTGAATAATCAAAGCTGAAGCTTGCAAATGTCTAGAACAAAAAATGCAGAATCCAGGTCATGGGAATGAACTAGCACAGAACTACAGAACACAGGGAGAATAAATATGATAATAAATATGATTCAAATCGAGTTGTAATGTTGTCATTTCATCCCACTATGCACTATGAGTATTTACCTCCCTTGCCTCATCCCATAAAGAGATCCTACAACATGCCAACAATAAAATGATAAGTGTGACATGGGCCTGTGTCATGGGTGTAAGCCATGTGTCATAGGAACCTCACTGACCATTACAAAGGCTTAAGTGACTTTTTCACCATCTGTCATCTAAATGCTGGCTGTGTTACATGTACTTCTGCAGCAATTTGAGATTTTAGGCAAACATATCACGACCACAACTGAAACTGGCACTTCTGGGAATGTTGAATCTTCAAACTTGAAGGCCATCTGCAGCGCTACCCTTCCTGGTACTTATGTACCAAGATGTTTTTACTGGAAGTAGAAAAATCTCTTAAGTTCGGCACCAAAACTCAAAGGTGTGGGCATTAGTTTAGAGATTTAGCATAGTCTAATTAAAGTGTACCTGTGGCTTGAAAATGCAGTACAAGTTCATTTTTGTACCAGGGCACCTGTTCAGATTCCTTCCCTCGTCCCGATTCAGCCACTGGAACCAAGGAAAGGAAATGCTGTATGAGCACCAAATATGGGTTGGAACTCGTTTCCCTCTCCTATATGGACCAATGTCCAAATGCCAGCACTTTCACATAAGAAGAAAAAAAATGTACACATGCTAGATAAATGTCACCCAACACAAACGATTGTGATCTTCTCAGGCGAAAATCCAGCTTGTGTACAGTAGTGCGCCGATGTTGTTGAGATCAACTATCAGTTTCATACCTTTCAGACTTTCAGACCTTTCAGACTTTCAAACACTTTCAGACCTCACGGACCACTAAGTTCATTGTATGCGGACCGTGCATGCATGGGGAGCCGTGTGTCACTCAAAGGGGAAGAAACTTCCCCCAGAGTGACATCATGATGCCAGAACCCGCTCACTCTCCCATTGCAGGCTCAGACCTGCTTGCTAAACATCCTGGGGGGACTGTAGCGCAGGGCTGTGGACGCAACAAGTGGGATATTTAGCAAGCGGGTTGTGTCCATATGGGGGACATGGTCAGCAGGGTCAGGAAAAAGACCCCTCTGGGTGGCACACAGGCCAGGGCCACAGACCACCAAATTTTTCTTGTGGACCACCAGTGGTCCACTAGCCACCAGTTGGCGACCGCTGCACTTAATTACTGATTGGGGACAATTGCTGTTTTTTCCTATGGGGGAAGAATGCAGCAGGATGCCTCCAACTCATCTTCCCCCTCCCCTATCAATGGAACATTGTTTGTTTCTAATGCCACTGGAAACAATCACAAACAATAATTTTGAGTTACATAAATTTGACATCTTTAGGCAGCATTAGGCCTGATTAAAAGAAGCGGATCTGCTTCACACTTTGTACTCAACACCAACAAGCTGATCGATTTTCCAACTGGTTGGAAGCCCCAAGACACTGCACACACCTGTATAACGTTCTGCTCTTCCTATTATTTTCTTTTACTAATAGAAAGTAATTTTAGTTGGATGTAATTTATCATTTGTATAAAGAATACTGTATAAAGTGTACTTTTAATTGGGATTTACCAACATGTCCAATCGCTTTGTAATCCATGGAAGGAAAATCAATCTGTCAGAAGTAGATTTTATTTTGGATTCCCTAGTTTTATCGGATTGGAAATTGATTGAAACTGAAACAGATTTTCCAGTTTTTACCAGTCCTCAAGCTATTCCATTGCTGGACGTACTTAGTAATTCATCCTTCCCAGCAGCAGAATCGAGTAGAGATAACTACACCCTAGGCAAGGTAAGTACCACCTTAATGTGCATTTTTGTGCAACAAAATAAATAAAAATTGTAGAAAACATTACAAAAAAAACAAACTAAATACATCAGCACCATCATTATAAACACACACATTTTTAATACACAAATGTGTGAAATGGGTCATTTTATAACATAATCTGGAAAGCCCTTAAAAACTGCTTTATAAGTAACATACGCCGAATGAACTTTAGTATTTGTGAATGGCGGCAATCCCTACTGATAAAATGGGTTTTGTCTGAAAACAGATTTCACTGCTAAAATCCTCCTTCAGTAATCTCTCACAGTGCTGCCAAGTCAGCTTTAGCATCTACAAAGAGTGGAAGAATTGCTAGTTTGGTACTAAAATTAGAAACCATCTTCAAAAAAAAAAAATGTCACCGCTTTTCAAATCAGCAACACTATTTATAACAGAGAGATTATCCAGGGAAAAATATTCTGCTTTTTTGAGGCTGAGAAGTTATCTGCTGACCTTGAGATAAGCACAGCTTAAATAACTCTCTTTAATGTGGGAGGAAATTAAAAGTCAGGATGGTTCCTCTATAAATGTAATGGCTTCATTCTCAGTGTTACTACTTACACCGCAAATTCTTCAAGCCTGAAATATATTATGTAAATTGAAAGATTCAGTATCTATGGGATAATATAATTCTTACCATCAAAGATACAGAGATTGTACAATCAGAGGATAACATGTATTAGGCAGAGCAAGGAAAGGTTGTCAGTTGCAAGTATATTAATGTACCAGAACCAGAAAATGATCCCTTTAGGGCCCATTTAGATCTATGCAGTGCAATAACGACATTATGTTACACATTGATGTGAGTTCATTATGGCAGCCCAATAAAAATGACTGGGCTGCCAATGCACCCTAACGTGCAAAAAAATACTAAAGACTGTTTTTTTCTATATAAAGCATAGTTGCAAAAAGGTGTGTTGGGGCACCATTCCAAATTCATGGCAGAGTTGAAGAATTGAAGTGAAAAGCAAGGTTTTACATTGCAAATAGACCTTAAAAGTAATTAGCTTGCTAAATATATTACTGAATATCAAAAAACAATGGTTATTTTCAGGTAATTACATTTTTTACTCATTACTCAATGCTGCTAAACTCCTTCAGTCTTCAGACACTTTTTATCTTGCTTCCCCCAAAAAAGACAAAAGGCAGGGAATTTTGGGCAGTATATGGGCAGTATTGGCCATGACCTCTCTGCAGCTGATCTTACCATATTATTGACTTTTTCTTGTTCTGCACTGTGTTGCTGTGTCAGTGGTCAGAGGCAGGGCTTTTCTATCTCACCAGCAAGGAGAACAGAGGACAACACAGTAGAAATATCACTTAGGGGCCCTTTCAGACCTGTGTGTAAAACTGTGTTTTTTTCTTTTGTGAGAGCACAGCAAACTACTGCTGGTAGGCTGGGAGAAAAAAATTGCACCGCAGGCATCCATATTTGCATGCAGATGTTGAGCAAATCTTCAAAGAACAGCCATACAGTCAAAAGGGATATGTAATTTTTAGGAACTGTGTGCGGCTTGCTGCAGCCATTTGCAGCTGCATGCAAAAAAATTATTCCCAACTCCTATTTACTTGAATAGTAGAGTTTGGGGCTGCAGATGGACTTGTGGCGGAATGCTGAGGCTCATGGCAAGTTTGAAAAAGCTTTCAATAATATTCAATGAGCAGTCAGAGGCTGCAGTACCTTAATCTCACACTACAGACAAACTATGATGCTGCAAGTACAGGGTTGCCTATGCATTCCCACATGTTTAGTGTATGGAAGAATGACAGAATAAGACAGTTTTTTTTTTGCCATCGTAGCATTATATTAAGTGAAATTTAAATACATCATATGAAGCATGGATAAAAACACATATATACAAAGTAAGGTTGGTCATTCACAATAAGAACTTGTTGGAAAAAATATGACCTATCGAGCTAGACAAAGTATCCCTGATAGCAAGAATCGCAGGTATGGTAATGTCTCATATCCAGACACGTTTCGCCTGGCGGCTTCTTCAAGGGATTTGTGGAGAATGCTATTTTCAAGCTGTACTTAAGATTAATACATATTTGTTTAAGGCTGAATTCCATGCAAGTATGCTTAGCAAATATACATATTATAATACAGGTTCATTTAATCCAGTTAGTAAGCAGTAATCAGTTCTCACAATGCATATTGGTGATACAGAAGAATGCATGAGTTATTGCTCCATAAAATAAAATATATATTATATATGCAATGTTTTCAAAACGTGTCAGAAAATGTCAAAATAGCAGATAAATGTGTCCATCCTCAATAAAGTATTCTAAAGCCTTATTGTGTTGCTCTTATTAGTTTCAAAAACGTTAGTTTCTCTGTCATTCTTCTATATACTAAAGATTAATTTAGGGGTTGGTAAAACTTACCTACTAACAGAGGATAACTAGATCACCTTGTTTACCTTATCTATGCATTCCCATATGCCAGATGTTCAGTAATATTTTTCAGCAAAAATCATTTTTTTTAAATGTTTCCTCTATATGACTGAATGTTCTATGTGATGTAAATTTTCTCTTAGCTTCTGATTCACAAAGATTCACAAAGATAATGAAAGAAATTCACAAGTGAAAACTTTTTGTAAATCAGGGTCATTGTATGATGTCTACTCAGGGCCAGACCTTGAATAGATACTGGGGACAATGTATGAAATCTGGAGCACATAGAGAGGGGAAAAAGTGTAGCTCCTGCCTTTGGGATCCAAACTAGAACATTGAATAAAAAATTTGATCAATGAATGTCAGCAGAATCTTAGCTTTTTTTCTTCTTTTATTGCCTCAGGCTATATTGAAACCTATAATTAGTAGATGAAGAATTTAGATAGCAATAGCTCCATCTGCCTTACAATATTAACTGTCAGAGAAGTGTAAGATATATTCTGTGGATGTGACATCCCTGATACTATAAATGTCTATAAAACTATATATTAAATACAAACTAACCAATGAAGTCTGGTGTAGCAGACAGTAGCACTGTATGAGATCAAAATATTTAGGCCATAAAAAAATCATATGAAAATGTGAATAAAATATCATAAGAAAAAATGTAATATATATATATATATATATATATATATATATATACACACACACACACCGGTATATATGGAGAACGCTATTTACAAGCTGTACATAAGAATAATACACTTGTTTAAGGCTGGATTCCCTGCAGGTATGCTTAGCAAATATACATATTATATTACAGGTTCATTTATTTTATATATATATATATATATATATATATATATATATTCTTTTACTCCTGAGGAGCCCCTTGAATATCATTTTCAGGTCTTAGATAACCCATACTTCCACATTGGTGGCTAGTGCAAAGAATGTAGCCCTCCTGCTACAGTTGTGGCTAGAATACCAACTTTATGGACATCATCAATCATCAATAGAAATATGCAGTTAGCTTTACCAAGTGGTGTTGGTCCCAGAATTATGCAGGCATCATCAAATGGGAGGTCAGTCAGCCACAGTTTAAGGTAATCCCTAGCAATTTCTGGAGGAACCCTGGGGTTCTGGGGAACACGGGTTCAAAATGACTAATATATATTCTGTAGCAGTGCATCTATCCACACTACTTGTCTCTACACGTCCCACCTCCTCATGTAGAAAATTGGGATTGAATTATTAAAGATTGGGGATGGTAGACTTTCATGGGTGAACATAGGTGATCCAGCAAACCTGGAGTGAATCAGGTCTAACAAATAACAAATTACTTTTAAGAAATCCATTTCAGTTTTGCTAGATCATCCAGGTTCCCCTATGATATCCCATATTTTTTCTAGTCTTGGAAAACTTTAATGAATCAGACCCATCATTTCCAATGTAATACAGAGACACCAGAAGGAGTAACCTGGTGCCTTCTGTCCTTCCTATCAACTACTTTCAGAAATGAGATGAAGTACAGTGTACAAGCACATTTTTACCTTGAATTAGATATTCTGTCCACCACTTTTCTTCTATAAACTGACTGGGCCTTATTTATTACCTATTTGATCACCTGGGTAATCCAGCAAACCTGGAATGGATCTGAAGGGATCTCAGGGCTGAGAACATTTACCAACTAATAGCAAAGGAATCTGAACTTTGCGGGATCACCCAGATTCTCTCATGATAATTAACCTTCTCTAATCTTGGACAACTTTAATAAATCTGGCTCATTGCCTTATTTAAAATTGGATTTAGTCAGGCATGGGTTTAAATAAAATTTGCTTTAATGTATAGCTTGTATCTGTATGTCCAAAAAATATGAAAACATTGTGTGCAGATGAAAATTTCTGCCTTACAGTCACTTTTTGGATATAGTAAAGAAAATGACTTTTTATATAAAAATACGGCCTGCATGTGCCTCTGAAGGAGAAGAGTTGGATACACCAGCTATATTGACATAGTGGATGCTATTTCTTGAAATGTGCATACTGTCTACTGACACAGAATGGTTTAACGGGTCAATGAAAATAATTTGGAAATATAAAAAGAGTTTACCAACATTAATTTAGCTAAATTTCAGACCAATATTGAGGATACAATATACCATAGCCTTGTTATCAATATGCATAATTGTGCTTTTAATGATAACAGTATAAGTATTGCAAAACTGACCTGACACCAGCCTCTTGCAATCCCCTATACAGCAAAGCTGGGACTAGGAGAGAAAGAAGCAGTACAAGGTGCCAATCAGTAGTGCTATAGTGTTTATTCATTCATATGGAATGCAGTGATAGGTGGCGAAAACAGAATAAGATGGACAAAGCATATCAACTATGTTGCTTCTCCTTTCTTGTCTATTTACAGGCTGGGGGAAAGACATGACTGCTAAGTTCTTTTTTACCTGATTTAATATCCGGACTTAACGAACAGAAATACACATTCTTTGAAAGCTAAAGCTGATCCCATGTATATATTTCACATATGTATTTATATTTCAATATTTTTATTGAATTTTCACAAAAATAGGTACAAGTATTTCAACAAAAAAACAAAACGAGATAATACAAAATTATCAAAACTAGGGTCAGCAGGGTACAAACATATTCTTGACGACCTCAATGTTCAAAGTGACAAGGAGAAAACCATATACATGAAGCATCCTTGCCAGGCTTAGGAATCACACTAATATATGCCCCATTGGCTTCTCTCAACAGGCGGTGTCCGGCCCGCAAGTAATTGAAATAGTCCGTCAGGTGAGGTGCCAAAATGGGACAAAACGTTTTGTAGTATAAATTAGAAAAGCCATCCGGACCAGGTGAGCTCCCCAATCACATATGTATTTAGCTGTCCGGAGTTCAGCTTTATTACTATTTTAAATTGTAATTGAAAGAAAAAATTGCAGAGGGACATTCTCTGACATACTCATTGCAGCCAGTTCTACTGTAGAGCCTTTAATAGCCTGAAATGGCAGATAACAGCAGTGACATATAAGGCCAGCTATCTCACCAGAATACAGTAAGGGTATCTGAATGGTATAAGTAATTTTGCATATATAGACATTGTGGTATGTAATGCATACAGATCTTTTATGCAGCGGGTGGAAATGGCTCACATATTGATAAATGTACAGAATGAATCATTGGGAGCAATAGATGAATGTGATGCAAATAAATGGGTGGGCTAATAAAGAATGAGCAACAGAACAAAGGGCTCATCCAATCTATATTATGAAAAAAAAGAAAGATGACATAATGCAGAAGTCTAACACCAAGGCCCTAAATGATAAAGTAGCACAAAGGGAAACTATTACGCACAATGTTATATCAACCAATTGGATCTAGAGGTTCTACCGGTGGATGATCCTTTAATTAGTTTCTATGGGTTACTACACTTTGCACATTGCTCTTTGCTTTACTGAATAAGCCTGAATGAATGAAGATTGGAGACACCCAGCATTCCCTGGTTGTTGGAGACAACCACAATCAATCACTTGACTACATTCCTACACACACACAAGCCATTGCAGAAACTGGGGAAGGATGGAGGATGAAATCAGCTTATAATATGGCTGAAAATATCCTCCCATCCAATAGAGACAGAGTCATTTATCCGGATTAAATTGAGACGGTAGCATGTAGGAGAGAGAGAGCGATGGAGAGAGAGCGTACAAGGGAAAGTGACAGAGAGACATCAAGCTTTGGAGGAATCAGAAAAGGGAGGGATCAGTAAGGAGTGAGGGGGAGACAAAGAGAGAGAAGCAGGGGGAGGGCAGAGAAGGTAGAAGCTAGAAGGATGCTATGACACAAGGAGAGAGGAGGGGAGCCAGCAGGTAGTCTCAGGGAATTAATGGGGTGCAGGCGGCTGGAAGGTAACAGAAGCAGAGGAGATGGCAGGGAGGGAGATGAGATAACCTGGAACTGATGCTAATCACTGGCAACAAGGATACTAATCTGGAGCAGCAGCTGTTTCAGCACTGGACAGCGACCTGGCTGGGGAAGGTGGAAATGCAGGAAAATTAGGCAGCAGTGCAGCTTGGGTTTGCTTCTACAAAGCAATGGTTTTTTTCTAACCGGTGAAGCCTTTTTTTTCTATCTGGTGCTCGCCGGCTGCTTCACCCAGGGATCCTTTTAATTTATTAGCGTAGGATAGCTATTGATTTTAGGCTTAGAGCAATCATTTAAGCTAAGGGGTGTGCACTGGTCTGTGTAGAAGCGCTCGCAGCCATCTACTGGGTCAGGGTGACTGGTGGTCAAGGAAATGCTACCTGCCCCATATCAGAGATTTGGGGTGAGCTGAGGACAGGACCTGGGGCAGAGTGGAGGAGGAGTAGGGGAGTTTTGGCTCTCCCCGTCCACCCGACTGATGATGCTGCCAAGGAGCAATCGGTAAAAAATCACCAGGAGAAGATCGGTCGTTGGAAAAGGTGATTTGGAGAGGGGAGCTAGCTCGTTCCTCTCAGGTGTCCGAGTTGAGCACGGCGGGGCAAGAGGCGGACGTGATGGGCGAGTGGACCATCCTGGAGCGCCTGCTGGAGGCTGCGGTTCAGCAGCACTCCACCATGATAGGGAGGTAAGAGAATGGTACACCACTGAGGGGGAGGGCTGGGGTCTACGGGATCATCAGCATAGATAGAGACTGGATTTCCAGACGACACTTGTACAGGTACACTCTGGCTAGCCCACACCTTGCAGCAATATAGCTGACAAAACCCTACAAAGCAACACGGCCCACATGAACAACATGACCCCTTTCTGAGCATTTGGCCCACTTTTATTCTACCATACTACAGGACTCCATGCCAATTTATTGGGCAATATGGCCCCATGCCACCACATTAGCCAGCATGGCCTCCTTGTTTCATGGGGGGCCTACCGTACTCTAAATTAGACCAAAGCACTGCAGATAGCTCACAGACAGGTAGATTGAAGGGTGGGTGTGGTGACTGGTATGCATATATGGAGTGCTTGGCATGCGGTCAAAAAAGGTTGAATGCCAAGAACTGACATTGCCGTATATCTGTCCTTATAGTCTGCCAAATTCACTCGGAGAAATTACAATTTTTTTGGCATATCACCAATGCTTTTTAGGTTGGAAAGGGTTAAAAATATCTCAAGCAATTCATTGTGCCGGGTTACATTAGGAATCGGAACCCTGCACTATGCCTGCCATGATAACAGACGTGTCAGTGCCCCCACCGACAGGTGCTTGCAGGGATAAATTGGCACAAGCGAATAAGACAGCTGTTTGATCTGAGCATTCACAGGACGGCAATACCTCTGTGAATGTACTAGGTGTGTCCGCCATCATTCCTACTATTTACTATATGTCTTGTGTGTTGCCACGGTAACGTATAAGCTCTAGCGTAACCGTGCAAACCTGTCATTGAGTGATGTATGGACGCAACACTGTATATTCATGTACACACGTTAATTGCCCTCTCATAAAGATCACTTGTTCCCTGCAGTCTTCTCTATCTCCCCGCCTGAAATGTCACACTCCATTTGCCATTTTCCTAGCTGTTTGGTAACCCTGTGTAGTCTTCTGATTTTTTCTTTTTTTAAGTCCACTACATTTTTAAATGAACTCCTACAAAATTTGACTTTCATAATGTTTCCTGGTATGGGTTGATTTAATAAAACATATACAATAACCCATGGCAATTAATATTCTGGTGTTAATCGGAAGGCTGGAGACTGATATCGGATTGGTTGATATGGGTAGCTTGGCTTTGCAAATAAATTGCCATTTACCTTGGATTATTTATTAGGATATTGGGTTTATGTGAGGGCGTGGGGTTCTGTTATAAGTATACATGAATGTGAGATCGGTTCAGATTTAATGGTGCTTCATTTGGTCCTTTGATGTCTAATAAGTGGCTGAACCAGTCCTTCGATATCAGTGTCTATGACAATGCTGATCTCATTCCTTTACAATGCATAGTACATAGCATGATGATATGGTTGCTGTATGTATTGCTGGCAGACATATTGAAGGTCTGTTTATAAAGCAATGAATCTCATATTCTGCTAACATTCTCTGGTGGACAATCAGTCACTGCCATTGAAAATACATGGACCTGGAAGATTCAACACCAGAGAATGGTTGATTGAATTCCAGATTTACTGCTTTATAAATAGCCCCAATATAGTGTAATTCAGCTCTTCTCAGCCAAGCTTCCATAATGTTCCTCTACAGCAGGTATTCTTAACCAAGGTTCCATTGAAACCCATTGTTTTTCTAGCCATCGGGCAACATCTACCTTATGGTGCCTGCATAATTCTGGATGGAATACCATTTGGCGTTATATTTGAGGGGTGGCATTTTTTTTTACTCTGAGAACAAATATAAGGGGCCTTTTTCAAATTGAACCACAATAAATTAATTTAGCAGGGATTCCATGAATCCTGAAAATGATTCCAAGGGTCCTAATGCTTAAAGAGGTAGAGAAAGGCTGCTCTAAAAATTGCTAGGGGTTCCTTAAGAAATGGCAGACTGGTCTTCTATTTTATATTGCCTGCATTGTTCTGGGGTTAACATCTGCCTTGTCATTGGTATTCCATAAATGATCTTCTTGGATGCCTGTAAGCATTCTCCCTAATGACCACCAATGTAAGGAAGCTTCTTTGTGTTTCTTTCCAGGCCATTATTAGTACCCTTTATCTTAATTTTGTGATTATTACTGAGAATTATTTTGTGCTTATAGCTGAAAATTATTGTTTTATGTATAGTGTTTTGGTGAAAAACAAAATCATTCACCATAATCGTCAAATACTCTACTTTTGCAATATTATTTTTTTCTCTTATTTAATTATTTTTAAGGGTTCCTTGGGGGTAATTTATTAATGCAAAGTTCAGTGTCCTATAGCAGCCAATCAGCATTGGTTTTGTTGATTTGACTAATGTAAACCGGAATACCTCCACTTAGCGCTCCATAGTAAATATTTGTATTGGACTAAAGGCTTTCAATACATGCATATTTTGGGACCCCCTAAAAAGATAATAGGGTGTAAGGAATATGCCATTAAAAACAGGTTTCCAACTGAAGAGGGTCTGATAGTCTTTAATGATCAACAATCATTTGGGTCCGCTCAATATAGTAATGATGTGGGGTTCCACAAGTCACCCTTTTAACAATAGAAGGACCACCATGAAAATCTTCATACTGGGGTTGGTTAACCAACCATTCCAGTACAATGCTGCTCAAAGAGAAAATGTAATATCTTAAAACTGTGGTGTTCTTGTGATGCTGAAGTCTGCTAAGAGAACTCCATTTTAAGCGCAAGGCAAAACCTTCTGCAAAACAGGTGTATATTTTCCAGTCTGCATATGTGTTTTGAGTCAACACTGACCTAACTTCAGTAAAGGATAGAAATTTCTGACTTTACACCTTAATCTGACAATGTCCGGTTGAGAATTAATTTGAAGGGTGAATGTCAGATTCACGCTCTTTGGACATCTGGGTTAAAGTCAATTACAGATTGCCAGTGCCACCTCTGTTTATTGCACACATCCTTGAAGTAAAACCATTTTCAACACCCCCAGCAGCCTTTGTTTAAATATATTTGTATGCATAACATTTTACCATGGGTATTTAGTCTGGTCATGTGATGCCATGGGTGCTTTTTCTCCAATTGTGGTAAATCTTCAATGCTGCAGATAACAGAACCATGTAATGGCATGTGGCTGTTCTCTGCAACAGGGCTTGATGACACTTCGCAAGGGGATGGGTCCTTGACATTCTGGGCTCACAGGAAGTGAGTTGAATGTTGCTGTGTATCATTCAGCTGGATTGCAGTAAGTCTGGTGGTCTAAGTGACGGAGAGGTGAGTATTTCTAATTTTTGGTAAATAGGGACATTACATTTTCATGGTAATATCACCAATGAAGGGCATTTTTAAAAGTTCCCAGTTATGCAAAACACAGTGGAATTGGCATTTGGGTATGGACACCTGACCCATACACAGGATTTGGGGTTTTTAGGAAGCCACAGATATGGATCAGGGAGACAATATACAAATTTGGTTCCATTGGTAAAATTAGAATTGCCTAAGGTGAAAGTGTCCTAATCCTAACAAGTGTTGTAATCCCAAAACTAGTACAGTTCTACTAACAGAAAAGATGTGACTTTTCCTGATCCGCCCTTCTGAAAATGCCAGTTTTCTGGCTTTAGCCTCAGCCATTTAGGTCACGTGAGAGAGGTAAGCAGATCAGGAGTACCTGCTTTACTCTGACTATATTTGGGGTATGCTTGTTCCCAATTAAGTTTATAAAGGTGATGTAAACCATCCAGGAAACATTTTTAGAAGAAATATGACCTATAAATTTCTTTCTGTACAGATTTCTTTTAACGTGCCAAAAATCTTTGAAATACCTGGTACTTGTAACCTTCTGCTCTTCCTCCCACTATGCAATGCTTAGTATTTGGGTGGCCAGTTTCTCCAACAATGGTTTGGATGGGGTCTTCAATCCTGATTTAGTTCTACACAAGTTCCATGTTGATCAGTGGGAAGGAGAAAGGTGAACTAAGGCGCCCATTTAGCAAACTGACAGGTTCACTTTAAATTCAATGTTCAGAAGCTCCAACATTAACCATACAAAGTCTAATATTTCCTGATCATCACAATCTCCAGCAGCTTGTTGCTGTTTGGAATAGCAATTGATTTTGTAAACAGTTAAAGGCAATGTTGCATAGTAAATTACCTTCATCCAATTTTTGTTCTTGAAAGCTGATTGAAAGTAGTAAAACTGCTAAGATATTGCCCTGTGTATGCTCAGCATCAAAGCATATTTTCGACCTGATAACTTTATCATTAGGTCTTTGTGCTTTTGAATGCAATATGGGCAGATTGTGGTTGGTGGGAGGGAGGCTCTGATAAAGCCCACCTGTGATGCTGAGTCTTCATGATTTAAAGAACTGAATTCCAATGAATGAAATTGGCAGTAGGGAGTAGGGACAGTCAGGCTGGGGAAGAAAGGACTAGATGTGGCTTAAAGTCCATATGTCAGGAAATAAGACAGGCTTTGTATGATTTGCTATGACTTCTAATGTACACTATAAGATGTTTATAGTGTGCGGTGAAATCAAAGTAAGCAATTCAGTACAAAAGGCCTGTAGGACTGTGAAAGCTTACATTTTTTTTGTATTCGCGCTCTGATACTGGACAGCTTTCTATAGATGGTTATAAATATATATATATATATATATATATATATATATATATATATATATATTATACATAATGTTTGTATGTAATGTGTTACTCAGTGGGGAAATTTTCCTTTATTTCCTCTCACATTGACACTACAGGAAGTCCCTCCACTCTTCTCATTTGGATC
Source organism: Pyxicephalus adspersus (assembly GCF_032062135.1). Taxonomy (NCBI): domain Eukaryota; kingdom Metazoa; phylum Chordata; class Amphibia; order Anura; family Pyxicephalidae; genus Pyxicephalus; species Pyxicephalus adspersus. Next base: position 15,875,309 of record NC_092871.1, read on the forward strand.
ATACCTCCTCCTCTGTTCCCCTGTAAAATTTTACATTTCTTGTTTTCTCTCTTGTGGCAATGGTCACAAAAATCAAAATCAGGGTATAAAATCTACCTCATCTCTCTAAAATACACACACAAAAGGTTTGGGCATAAGATATACATAAATAGCAAACTTTCATTTCCATAGTAGGATTTCAGAATGATTTCATATAACTGCAAGCATCAGCAATTAATTGTGCAGTACTGAAAGACCATGTGCAATCCATCTCCTGTAATTACTGCATTGTGTGTTCCTGGGGTATTGGCAGAAGACTGCACCTACCCGTCATTGTCATGTGATCAGTGTGGAAATGAACAGGCAGGAATAATTGCCATAGTAAGTGATGGATGCCTTATGTAAATGAAAATTCCACGTGCAGGTTATGCTTACCAGAAAAAGATATCCAGATAGGGATTTCATAAATGGCTATCTACTGCCTGGCATTAAATTAAAAGTCTAAAAGGTGACCTATTGTTGATAATAGAAGAGGAGCTATAACAGTCTATTCAAAGGGTACCTGTAAGGCATTCCCAACCCAGACAATTCAAATACAAACTTAGCTCAGGCTCAGCTTTAGCAATATTCAACATATTTGGTAAAATAATACAACACAGCCCATAAGATGAGTTTGCATAGTATGTGGGACAATAGGGAACAACCAGAAGGAGAAAAGAACAGCCAAAATGGCAAGTAGGCTTTATATCATGGTTATCACCAAATGTTTTTGGTTATCATCTTGAAAAAAGAAGAAGGGTCCCCAGTGAGTACCAAATTCAGTGGATCAGTATGATAGCCAAGAAACTAACCTTTCCAGGAGGGTTCAATAGCAATGGCCAGCACCTTTTATAACAGCTTTCCTTTTTATATCCAGATGACTGTGCAATTTTCCAAATTCTTAAACCAACACCCCCAATTTGTCCTTGCCTGAACAGGACTATTTCTTCTTCTTGAAGGCATATAATCAGGACTAGCCTGACAAAATAAAGAATCTGAGAGTGATGGATGTAGCTACATTCATTTGTATACAATGCATAGGATACTACAGAAAAGGCCAAACAAAAATCACAGGGTGGCAGGATGTCCCTAATTATTACCTTTATGTAGGCTCTAAAGGATAAACTAGTACTTATTATTATTATATTCAAAGCTGTGTGACTACATATATAAGGTATTTATAGTCATGGGGAGGGTGAAACAGGAGGTTATGCCTATAGAGCATGTTATGTAAATCCAGCAACGATAAACTTTGTATCTGGGGGATTATCAGCCTGTGTAGACTGTATGAGGGATAATCAGCCTTATTTTTAGGGAATAATAATCATGATCTTATGATAAGACGATTTCTGATAAAAAAAACAACACTCTAACGTGAGGCTCTTGTTGCCCAACGTCATTTGAAATGTGTACAGCTTTGGTCCTGTCAAAAAGCCTTTTTCTAATATTTACTAAATATTAAATTGAACTTTTATTGAGGTAATTTGTCAGGGTGACAACTCCCAGTGGCTTACAATGCAGTGGTTGTGTTGTATCCCACCATACATGCTGTTACCTTATAGATACCGTATTTTTCGGACTATAAGACGCTCCGGCCTATAAGACGCGAGGAGACACGCGCTGCAGCCGGGAGGAGAGCGAGGAGAAGAAGCACGCAGCATCGCGGGATCGCGGTATCGGATGAGTATGATTTTTTTAAATTATATTTAACATGTATTCGGTGTATAAGACGCACCCACTTTTCCCCCCCAGTTTTGGTAAAATACGGTAATTTAACTTTGTGATGAGTGAAATCACTGGAAAGCAATTTATGTTGCCCACTGCTTCAGCCAGTTTTAATTATGGAGAAATATATATATAATGTATTAGAGGTTTTACATTAATTGTGATGCATCAGGAGGACAAGTGTGAACAGTCTATAGGTGGGCTAGTGGGCCAGTGGGCTGGGCAACAAAGAGGACCTTGCAGATTCTTCCTTTAAAGTAGATATTGTTTTACCACCCATTACTGCCTTTAATTTTAAATGGCCACTAATACACTTGCAATACCCTAAGTCATGGCAGGATCTGTGTAGGGCAAGGGAATTGATTGACTGTCCAAGCAGTAAGACTGATATATGTATATCTTTGTCTGCATTGGCTGAGTTCACTTTAGAATGCCTGTAGAGCGGAGAATTTATAAGGCCAAAGTAACACCACCACTTTCTTCTCCCCAAACCTCATTAAAAGTCATTATTCGAAATAGCCAAATACATACATAAAGGGTTGGATGGTGGCACTGTTGAAGGCAGTTAAAACACCGCAAAATGCAGGTTTCTGCAAGTGGAAACTACCATTAACTATGTGGAAACCAGCTCCAAATGTTAATATGGGGTGGATAAATGCTTGATATACAATGGTGCTCAGTAACTACCAAACAAATATTTGGAAATAGGCAAACAACCACTGTATGCTGATTTGCAAGCATTTTGAAAGCTGTTGGGGTAAACCCAGCCTTACTATTCATGTTTGCTTTAACATAGCAATTTTTTCATTATAGATAATATGTTTCCGCATTTAGTTATATGTGACTCACAAGCTGGCAACATTTGGGGGCCTTGAATGTCTTAATTAAGTCATTCCAAGCTGCAGCAAAGGTTTTCAGTTCAACATTGTCAAATGTTAACCTGCTGTGTCTTCAGAATGGAGCTGTCTAACATTAGGCAAGCCTGCTTGGCAAATGTAATGAGAGATCGTCTATTACTTCCACAGTCATTGCTGATGCATTGTAAAGTAGAGAGATTTCCAATACAGGTTTGTTCTGTTCTGAGCTCTTTTTTTCATAATCAATTGCTGACTATATTTAAGTTCCTAAGTCTAATGTTATTCCCTTTGGAGGTTCTACCACCTATCCAAGCATCCTTGCTAAATTTATTCTTACAGATAGTAAGAGAATGATATGAGAGAGAGTAGAAGAAAAAAGCAGGCTTTTGTAGGGCAAGGGTATGTTTTAAAAAACACTAAATTTTATTTTAACATCCTAGAAAACTAGACAGTAGCCATCTACGCTAGCCCTAGGCTAACATTGATGCGCTAGTCTTAACATAAAATAATGATCTTAAGGTACATCGAGTTATGTTTACAGCAAACAATTGGTTTCCCACCCAACGCGTTTCTCCCCGCAAGGCTTCTTCAGGGGATTAGGATACCCTAAGGGTTAGAATTAATATACAATATAAGCCATACAGCATGTTTGATATATATGATAATTTTTTGGCACCAGCTTATTGCTAAGTACGCATAATAATATTATTAATTACCCACTTCCTCATACCAAATGTATAACCTTACTTACCTCCGTTTTTTTCTCTTTTCCCCCCTCTTTTTCCTTTTGTTCTCAGTATGTCCAAGTGACTACTGGATTTTTTGATTAAGGTACTTTCAAGTAGAAATTGGTATCAGATGTCTCTCATTCGTTAAGAGTTTCAGCAATACCACCAAGTAAGCTAAGCAGTTTTCTAAAAATTATCATATATTCCTATCAAACATGCTGTATGGCTTATATTGTATATTAATATAACCCTTAGGGTATCTTAATCCCCTGAAGAAGCCTTGCGGGGCGAAATGCGTCGGGTGGGAAACCAATTGTTTGCTGTAAACATAACTCAATGTACCATGAGATCATTATTTTATGTTAAGATTAGCGCATCAATATTAGCCTAGGGCTAGTGTAGATGGCTACTATCTAGTTTTCTAGGATGTTTAAATAAAATTTAGTGTTTTTTTAAAACATACTCTTGCCCAACAAAAGCCTGCTTTTTTCTTCTTCTCTCTCTCATATCATTCTCTTACTATCTGCAAGAATGAATTTAGCAAGGATGCTTGGATAGGTGGTAGAACCTCCAAAGGGAATAACATTAGTTTTGTATATATAAAGTCAGCAATTGATTATGAAAAAAAGAGCTCAGAACAGAACAAACCTGTATTGGAAATCTCTCTATTTCAGTATACTTCCAATTCAGGCTGGGCAAACTGGAGTTAACTCCCTCTTTAAACTTTTGGTCTCTCTCTTTGTTGAAACATACCTCCTACTTCTTGCAGATAGTATTTTTGAACTGGCTAATTCTGTTTCAATAAGCCTAAAATACGTAAAGGTAATTGAACTATAGTTGAAATTATTACTTTGAAAACACAGAAACATTGAAAATTCCTCTCTAAATGTCTTTGCACCAAGTGTGCTTTGTGGATACACTGGTTTTGCTCCATGCTGGTTCAGTGGAGGGACTTTGGTTAATTTTGTCTCTCCTCCCCTTACCCGGTCTGATTATACTTTCTTGTTGTTTTCCAAGCCCTGCACCATGAATGCAATTTTCATGCCCTGCACTGTTGATGACCAATAAGTTGAAAACTGGTCTATACAGTTCGGATTATTGTCTGTGTAATTTATGGCTGTATGTGCTGTAAACCAACAGTTCTGAATACACAGTTCACTCAGGGACATTAGGAATTATTTGTATAGCTCCACCCCCTATTCTAAAAAAAGAAATAGATAATTTATTTTCGTGTTTACTGATGGAAAGGAACCATGTGGAACAATGTGATTTTCACATAATTAAACTTGAATTAAACAAGATTATATGCAGATTATCTGCAGGCTGCATACACAGACCGCTTTTGTCATGTTGACTATGCTTGTGTTTAGCTGGCCACCAACCTATGTTTACCATTATAAATACCATGATGTGCTAGAAACACCCTTCTTATCTGCATGCTAGGTATTCCCATTTCTCCCCCTCACAAAAATCTATATTACGTCCCATTCAGCATTACCTTGATTAAATTTAAAAATTGTAGACACCTGCTGGTATCAGCATTAAAATAAATTATTACCAGTTTCAGCAGGGAGTGCACATGTGGGTATTCAGGTCATATTTGGGGGTTGCTGTCAGGGCCAAAAGGTCATTTTTGTCTATAGCCCCATCTCCTTCATTGACACTTATTTCTAAAAGAAAGAACAATGTTATTATCGGATACTGCATAGACAGTGAAGAAGACTTTCCTGGATGAAAAATATGAAACTGAAGACATCGGGGACAGTGTTAGAAAATCGATATCAAGGTCTGCTTTAAGCCATAAAGAACAGAGAACTGCATTATTTGCAACTTATATATCTGCCTAGAATTAATCTTTAAGGATATATAGTTCTGATATAGGCCAAAGGGGAGGCTTTGAAATAGTGTGATCCCCTTCTAAGAGCTCAGCTAGGAGAGAAAAGCTTGTCAGCCTAACACACATATTCAATAGGTAAAAATTTAGTGCTAGGCCCTTGGTTGTGACTGAAGGCTCTTGGGTGTTAGAATCATTATTATCATATACTGACTCAGCTTTATTTGCTGGGTTTCCTTGCCAGCAACCAAAATTATATTTTTGCCAATGAGATGTGGTTAGCTAGGTGACTGTCATGAACATATGGTTATGACAGGTTTTAAAAAAATAATTAAAGCTGTGGCCTTGCCCTTGCAGTCAGTGATTTTTTATGATACTATGAGGGGTCAGGGAATTCAGTCTATATCAGTAGTCGCCAACCATTTTGACCCACGGTCCACTAAATTTACCAGCTCCGGACTGCGCATGCACGGGGAGCCGGGTGTCACTTAAAGGGGAAAAACTTTCCTCATAGTGACGTTGTGATGCCAGAACCCCCCAACTATCCCATCGCAGGTCTGAGCCTGTGTGATGGGAGACTGGGTGGGTTGTGCCCACTTGCCCGAGCCTGCAATCCATACAGGGAAAATGGTCCTCGGCCCTGGCCAGTGCAACCCCCAGCGGGGTCCTTCTCCTGACCCCACTCGAAGATGCACTGGCCAAAGCCACGCACCAAAATAATCTTGCAGACCACCGGTTGGCAACTGCTGGTCTATATTGCCAAGTTATAGGCCTATGCTTCTCAATGGCCATGTTTGTATGAGATCATTGGGACAGTGACAACCTGACCATTTGGTTTGCTCAGGCCTTTGTCTATAGTGATAATGTCTGAAGACATCCGAGGCTACATTCATTTGGATAACAAAAGAGGCATTGGAAATGGTTCTGGCCATTAGCAAGAGCTTTGTTATTACAGGGCCAATGTGATGAACTAAGACAAATGCAACACAAAGATAGTGCACAGTAGCCTGGCTACCCATTGTACCTTTAAGTTGCCATTGTTTGTGGGCTGTAGTGCTCCTACTCGAGGACTTCTGTCAGAACTCAGGTTGTCAGATGCTCTTCTATACCCAACAACCATACAAATCGAACCTTAACGTTTTTAATAGTTAAATCCTAGGCAGCATCTCCCCACTGTTGTGGGTGATGGTCAAAGCTGAAACCAATACTCAGAGGTAAGAAATATAATATATTAGCAGGCCATGCAACCTAGACCAGACATATTTTAGACATTTTATACAGTTAAAGACCAATCACTGTTTTCAGGAGTCATTCTGCTACAAAATTGTGTGTCTGTATTGAAAGAACCTGAGCAAAAGTGTGTAGAACCCACCAAAACTTGTGCAGAAAATGTACCTGTTAGTGCAGATAGAAAAAGAATTATGTAGAATATTTTCCCTGTTGTTGTTAGGGAGACAAAGATTTCAGCTCGGTATACAGTAAATCAGCTAGCAGCCTGTGTTGTATCACAGATTCCGAGATCATAGGGTGATAGAAGAGGTGCTGCTTTTTTACTATCAATAGCTTGTAACTCATTAACACCTTATAGGCACTCAACACCTCTTCCAGTTTGTGAGAGAAGTCTCACCACGTGCTGGCACCTCTACAAGAGGGTGGCCCAGTGATAGCTCATGCTATTGTTGGCATTAACTATTCAATGCTCCTTCTGGCAAGATGTATTGTTGTTCAATTCTCCTCATCCTATCTGTGCTCACCAATACCTTGCTTTGCAGTGCATTCAACAAAAAAGACCACTAACTGGCATTTTACGTCTTCTGACCTACATTTTTCATCCAAGTCATTGTCATTGGGCTCATGGAATCTGTCAACAAAACTTGTCCTAAATTCACTGTGTCTCAAATACATGAAACAATAGAACCTATGGCAGGCTCTCTTGTCTCTTCCATCTCACTCCCATTTACACAAGTGTACACCAAATGGGGCACCAGCCATTGATAAAGGCTACACCATTATTGGTAAATGTTCATCCAAATACTCTATATCAGCCTTTCTTGGCCTTTTTAAATTGGGGAACCCTTGAAATAATATTCAGATCTCAGGGAACCCCTGCTATAATTACTATATGCACAGCTCATAGTTTATTACCTTGGTGGTCACCTTTACAGATAGAAAAACAGATCATTGGTGTCACTTAAACTGGCCTAAGAGGTGCAAATTGCTCATTGCTCATGGCTCAAAGAACCCTTGGGAACCCTCTGGAGGAACCCAGATTGAGAAACACTGTTTGAAATTATGAAATAATGTGAAAAAGTATTTTTCACATTTCCAAGCCACCACTTCTTCTGTGACCACCTATATATAATACCTAATGTTTCTGTAAAATATGGAAAATATGACCTCCTAACAAAATGCAGTGCCCAGGTTTTGCTAGATACAAGCACAGTCACATGGCGGAGAAGTAGCAGTGGGGAAGTCCTGGAGGTGAGCTTTACACAGATCCTAACATAGACCTAAATGGGCAAGGGTATCTCTCTAAAGGGACCCAGTATACCCAATTATGCAGCAACTTGCAAGGGACCTACTACAAGGGAGCACATACACTATCCACTGAACCCACTGCATTTTACAGTACTTCATATTCATAAACTTTAGGTTATTAGGAGGGGTCTGTAATGGCTAATGGATATCCCACCACTTGGGCACGTGACTTTAACCAGTCACACGACCAGGTTCTCTTCCCAGGGTGTTTATTTTACATAACATTCCACTGGTTTTGCAGTATTGAAGCAAGCGGAACACTTAATAAAAACTGTTCAATGTTTTATACATGTGCAGTGCAGCAGTATAGCCAAGACACATGAGACCCTTAGTCTTTATTAATTAAGTCATAGTGGCTTACTTAATAAAGATCTATATTTGTCCTCTCGTTTAGCATTTCTTTAAGTTGTTTCCATGTGAACCGCCTGACCTCATACTGTTTCCCAGCTTCTGAGCAGGCAGTGTATGAAGTCAAGCAGTGGACATGAATCATCTTTAGATGACCTCTGACCCAAGCTGATGTGTCATACTCAGACATCATAATGTATCATGATGTAAGATGAAAAATGGAAGGTAAATCTTTCACCGGTAAGACTGTTACAATCATTTGTGCTTAGTTCTTTTTAAAGTATAAAGATTTTGAACTACCTGTAAATACAAATAGGAGTTCTGGTATGATCAAGACCTTATTGCACAGGAAGATCTAGCCTCTAGTATGACAGGAAATAGGATATATAGATGTCTTCTCTCCAACAATCAATAGAATTCTGGTTGTCTTTCATGGTATAAATTAAAGCTAACTCTAGTTAGTTACTTACTATTCCCCTAAGTTACACACACATTCTATATCGGTGCTCCACCAACCTTTTAACACGGGGAAACCCTTGAAATAACTTTCAGGTCTTAAACTGACCTGAGAGATCTAAATTGCTCATTGCTTAAGGAACCCCTAGCAATGCCTGGAGGAACCCTGGAGGAGAAACACTACACTAGATGACTGTCACCCAAGACCCACGGTCCCGATAATCTCAGGAAAAAATCTAATATGACTACAGCAGTAACCCCAATTTTGTTCATCAATCTACCCTGGTGTATTGAAGAACAATTGCTGTACTTTACTATAAAGAAGAGCTTGTCATCCCTTTTCCCAGTGCTCATGGAAACAGTCACAAAGGATTGATTCCAGCAACAGAAATCTGATGTCTTTAATATTGTGTTATTGTTTCTTTGTTTTTTTGTTAATACCTTTTTTATATATTTATTAATGATTGAAAATTGGATTACAGAAAATGAATTCACACAGTGATCACTTACTAATACAGAGCATTTATACTTGCTGTGCCTGGACGGGCCTGCCAACTTAATTAATTAGCTAATTAAATTTTAAATATGGATAGCTCAAGGTTTGGACAGATGCAGAAGCATAACATTATTTGTCTGCCCACAGAGATCCCATATCTAATTTATATTACCAATAATGTGCTGGTAACATTTCAACAATTATGATTAATACCAAGAAGGTTACACCATAGTACAGGATGCTGGACAATATGCAGAGACTCCCTCCACCTAATGCTGGAGCAATGTGCTAAATATAAATATATATATATATATATATATATATATATATATATATATATATATAATTGCCTGTTCTGTAGAAGAAAAGCAATGTCCACATAACCACAATCACTATTTAGAGCTTTTGTAGGGCTAAAGTCCAGAATTCCATTCCCACCAGCAGCCTAGGGATAAAGTCCTCAATTTGATTCCCACCATGGCTGGTGGCCACTCTGTGAAAATCTCCAGCAGACCTGCCATTCCTCTATATCAGTTATCCAATACAGTCAGGTCATCTACCTGTCCACAGTTTGTAACTGGATAGCAAATAGGCAAAAGAAGACTAATCAGATCATCTCATTTAACATGTCAGTGAGCAAACATTACAGCACATTTGATTAACTTCTTATGCTTCCCTTCCCTCTGCCAGTCAGGGTATTGCTGCACTTTCAATGACAGATGACTTACAAAGTCAAATTCAGATACTCACATGTGTTGCATTTAAAATACATTTACATAATTTTATTAAGGAAGACAAATCTTCAGGAATATGTGTTTTTTATGAATCTGGAATTAGTACTACTTCATTTTTTGATTGGAAAATATAAGTTCACTTTGCGTGGTGAGTGCCTTGCTCAGATGGGTTGGGATCCCATTTCAGAAAGCTGCGTATAGAGAACTCCCCAGTGTTTAGGATCTCATCATGTAATAAATAGTCAAAGTAACAATGGATTAGAATAGATGAAAACATGCTGGCTGATGCGTGGTGAAGTTAAAATCAATACATTCTTGACGGACATTTACTTATTTACTAGATTTATTGAACATCTTAAAGAGATTCTGTCATGTTGCCTATTCAATGGACAAGTATAATTAATAAAGAATAAAGCGTGGAGCCCCTGGGTATGGAGGAGTCTGGTCATCTTCTATGTCACAGTGCTAGGACCTTGGTGACCAGTCAACAGGCTCAAATTCTCTCACTTTGAGGGTACCATGACATCTTCCCCCTCTTAAAAGTACAACATCAGTTGAGAATGGAACTTGGATGGCTGAAAATTCTCCAATGGTAAAGTGCCTGGGGATCTCTGTAAGTAAGTTGCATGTTTAAACAAAACATGAAATAAATTTGGTCCAGGATTAAAAGAATTTGCCAATTTATAGCAATAATTTTTAAGAAATCCAAATCAGGTTTGTTGGATCACCCAGGCTCTCCCAGGGAGTCTAGCTTATCCTGTCTAGTAGAAGTCCACCCACTCTAAGACTGTATATTACGATAGGGAGGTGCCAGTACTTTTCAGTTGTCTTACTGTACAAGGTCCATACAAGTACCCAACCTCATGCCTGGCGAGCTCTGCTCTCTGAGCTATCTGGGTTCTGCAAATTCACCAGACAACTGACCAAAAAAATTACTAAACTGTCTACAATAATTGGTTTATTCTTCTCGAGTTTAACGTACCTGTGCTGCATTGCACTAGTCTACATTGCTCTGTACAAACTGGTGATCTTGGAATATATCTGCCAGTTGTAGTTTTTTTCATTGGCTTTCATTTCACCTTGGAATTAAGTTCTTATCACACTTACATTTGTGACCTGATAGATTAATACAGCCTGATAGATTAATACAGCCCTAGCCGCTCTCTTCACTCCTCCAATGACTTACTAAAAACTTCCTCTCTTATAACCTCACCACATGCACGGCTCCAAGACTTTCCGGCCCCGACTCTCTGGAATGGTCTTCCTCGACCTTCCTCATCTTCTTCTGTCTCTTAAAACCCTCACTACTTCCCACCATTTCATATTCCCCCTTCTATTGTGTGATACTTCCCCACCTCCTAGATTGTAAGCTCTTTGTGGCAAGGTCGTCTCCTCCTCCTGTATCACTGTCTGTATCGATCTGTCATTAGCAACCCCTATTTAATGTACAGCGCTACGTAATGTTTGCGCTATATAAATACTGTTTATTAATACTAATAATAATGTTGGAACTTCCTTTTTGATACCTTCCCACATAGATAATTTGATATATTGAAAAGCTGCAAACCTTAAAATGTTTCTCACAGCCACCAATCAAACCTAAACCTGGCATGAAAGTTTCAATATACTTGGTGATGCTGCAAGCAGAGAGAGAAGGAAAGTTGTACATCAAATGCTCCGTTACATCCTACATACCCTGTACAAAGGTGTATGTGCTTATTCTGCAGTACATTATGTGAATCTCAAGTTAACATTAATCAGTGCTTTGCCCAAACAGGGAAATGCAACAGTTTAATGCCAGCTATTACAGAAGCATATACTTATATCTCTTTGGCTTTTCTAACTTACCAGCCGCTGTGACTTGTATAATCTATCATGTTACCACAATTGTAGCTTATACAGAAGAATGGACTTCCTGTGTAACAATGCTGAACCAGTATAGTGACATGAAGCCCTCCATACTGGTGTCAGGTATTTGTTTTTTGTGCCCACTGGCACAGAATGTGCATGGGAGGGAATAATAAAAAATGTGGTGAATAGGAAGAAAACATTTTTCTTTGCACTAAATAAGCAAAGCACAAATGTGCAAGTCATGTTTAGATGCGAGATGAATGTTGTTACTGACTGATAATTTAATGCAGTAAAAATGACAATTTTTTTCCTAGACGACCTAATTATATTAGTCATTTTTTGACAATAAATTTCTGAGTTTGTGTTTCCTTGAAGCCCTGTATTTGACTACATAGGGAGTCATTGGATGATTCATTGGGATTCATTTGACCATTAATTGAGATCCATTTGGCCATTCATTATACAGGAAGATTTTAGATCATTCATTTACCTGAAAAATTAAGTGATGCAATAAGTGAATGACTAAATGATACTTTCATGTATTTCCCTAAAATCCACTTTTAATTAGCTTGCATTTTTATTAAAAAAATTGTGTGCAAATTTCTGGCTGTTAGTAACATAACAACAGTTCTGTCCAGCTAGTGACTTCCCCACTATCAAAAAGTTAGCACAACTAAACTTTTCCGGCATTCTCCTGCTGGGGGAAACTCAGAGATCAGCTGCTCCAGCACATCTTCGTGCGAATTCCCCTTCATTTTCACAAGGGCATTGTGCAGTCAGTGGTATTGTGTGTGCAAGTGCATGTCTAGAGCCCTGTGGTACAGTCTGGCACATGTGTGACTGGCCTTTCCATCTGCTCCTCGCTGCACGCAGTCAAGAAGCGTCCATCGTTCTCTGCATGACAGGACTACAGTCCTCCAGTCATAAATGTACTCTTTTATTATGTATAAGACATATGAGAACCCATCTGCTTCTACCTACCCTTCCATTGTCTAAAATATGATAGACAACGTTCTATCAATCATTGCAAACAAATGGCATAAGGTACAGCAAACACATACAAAGATATATAGATATAGATTTATATCATATACAATGCTGTGCACACTTACTTCAGATTAGTTTTGGGCTTGTACCAGTTACAAATCATACTGCTCCACAAAAGCAGCAAGTGAAAATGAAATACAACGTTGGTTTTTCATAATCTGATGCAGTAAGCTGTCTTTATGATTGCTGCATATATCGAGAGCATGGCCAAAAGTAATCTGAAGTGTATATGGCACAGTGTATGTAACAGTTTTTTTTTATGATATCACATATTTTATGTATTTCCCATTAGATTTCTTGTTCAGCCAGCAGAAAAAATAAAGTATACAAATACTTGTTTGGCATGGATTGTGTAATTAAAGTAAGTGTTTTACAGTGCATACAACCCCCAAGAATTATGTTTTGCAGGTACATGGCATTTGGGCAAAAATAGTATTCTTGGTATTTAGTGTCAGAAAGTCTTTTAGCACCCAAGGCAAAAAGGTGACCCCCCAACATCACAGGCTGTAAGTAGCTTTGGATAAAGCAAGAAATGTTTAAAAAACCCTGTCTGGCTTGATTTGCCCTTCTGTTTTCATTTCAGCTGTAAAAATTTAGATTTCTCCATCACTTTCCTTTTTAGTGACAGTGGACACCAGAACAAAGAAAGAAGGCGATTCTCTCAAAAAGAGAAAAAGATGGCAATAAATATTTCAAGAGAAAATAATAGGGGCACCACTCCGCATGTCAGGTTTAGAATAAATTGTTGATCAGTTTGATATACACAGCCAATGCATTTTGGGGGTAAATCACACAGGGCTCTATGTGTAAGATGAACAATCAGGAAAAGAGATTCTGAGCCATGGTGTAATTTTTTAAGATTCCAAAGCAGTCAGTGCAGAGTTGGTATGGCCCAGAATATCTTTTGATGGTTGTTTGTCTTTTGAAGGGTACTTCCTTTAATCCTGAAATAAGGAATTAATTCAGGGTCCATCTGTTTCTGTCCATGCCTAATAATGTTGCCTATAAATTTCCATTCCCAACTCTTTCATATTCAGAGCTTCTCATTACCCATCCAAAAGCACATTTGGCAAGAGCCTTAAGCTACGTACACACGTCTAATGGTTCTTGCCTGATAATCATCTCGATATCGGACTAGAATCTGGCGTGTGTACAGAGCCCGTCGTCCATTGTACGAACGACCGTTCTGGCAGATCCACGGGCGATGGATGACTAACAATCCTAATGCAAGGGTAGGAAGAGAGAGCAGCGGGGTGCCGCTCCATCATTCACCCCCTCCCCTCTGCATAGAGCAGAACAGAGCTGTATGTACAGCATGCATCGTGCAGTCGTTTGTCATTGGAAAGGATCGTGAAAGATCCTTTCCAATGACTATAATTGCAATTGTGTATGCGGCTTTACTCTTATCCTACTCTATCCGAATCAGAAAAAGAAACACAATATTTGCTCTAGTTAGCTAATAAAGGGAAGACTGTCTTTCATTTACAAACAATCCTCCTATAGGATTATATAATCATTTAATGTATTTAGACCTTAGATGTTATTTACCTGTAAAAGCATTCCTTGTGTTGACATCCAAAAGCCCTGAAACTGGTGCTGGGCACTGGGGTCATGCTTCTTTCCCAGTAACAGGATCACTGGGGTCATGCTTCTTTCCCTGCTAAGTGGCATCAGAACTTGAACTTTGCCGAGAATGTTTAATTATTTCTTATGCTTGCCATTTGCCTCCGCTAATCTTTTATATAACATTCTGGGGTGGAATAAAAAGGAATACTGAAGAGCAACCATTCTCAGTTAGGGTTCCATGACTATCAGAAGCATTGGATAGGAGTATAGTCAGCCATAACTCAGGAATCTCTGGAAGCCCCAGAAGGAACCTGAGGAACCCTGGTTGATAATGGCTGCCATACAGTATTCCCTTTTATTCATCCCCCATAGGCCACATAAAAGATAAGAGGAAGCCGAGTAGCAAAAGCTAGGCCGGCACAGGAAATTATTAGACATTCCCAAGAGGGAAAGGGCTATGATTTGCAAGGTGAAAGTGGCTCTTCCAGCGAATTGACTCTCTTTGAAATAGTCAAACTTAAGTGTAGAGGCACAAGGAAAAAACCAAAAAAATCCAATTCAAATTCTTGATGTGACAACTTGAAGTGGTCATCAACGGCCCTTTTTGAAGGGTCTTGACAAGGAACGATACTTTGTTGGATGTACACCTGTTTACCTGATTACCTGTGTTCTTGAATCCAGATCCCCTGATAAATACTATATTGATATCACAAATACCAAAGGAGCTGGTGCAGCCGAATGGGGATGGAGCTGCCGCTTTAAGGACTCAGGCAGTGTTGTCCTCCCACCATTGTGCTGCACCACTTTGACGTGTGGCAGCCGGTTGCCTAGTAACTGGCAATGCTACCTGCCCGCATACAACGAAAAGAAGATAAAGAAGGCAGCGGACTCGTTCATGCTGCACTGGAATAAGGACATGTAAGTACTCAATTTACCACAGTCAGTAAGACAATATATGACAAAAGAAAGCATCCATATTAAAATTCATCTTCAAGAACTGATACAGCACCTGCCAGTATTACTAAATCACTAATTACTTTGGGATAGAAAGGAATATTAGAATAAAAAAAATGCTGCCCCCTAGTCCCATCATGTGACCTAAAGCCTAGGCAATCTGGATCACATGGTCTATGCCTACCAGGATCATTAGGTATAGACTCACATAATTAGAAACCGGATATAGTTAAAAAAAAAACAAGAAAGGTCCCCAATTTATAGTTATTTTTATATTTTGTTGAACAAAGCAGTCCAGAAGAGGAACTCATTGGAAAATCAAGATTAGTTATCTATACTTTCTATATTGTTCCCTATAAGTGTTATCACAAATATAACAGCAAAGTCCCTCTAGTTATTTATATACATTATCACTGCATAAAATAATATGATTTAAAATAAAGATCAAAAAACCTTTGATGATGAAGAATGGAGTGTTGGTAAGCTTGTTGCTTACCAATCACCATATCTTCCCAAAAGCTTGTTGCTTACCAATCACCATATCTTCCCAAAGTGCCAGGAGTCCCATTCTATATAGACTGCTTTTTGGCAAACTTTTTTCTAAAAATTTTTTATTTTACCAAAGAAAAAAATGTGCTTACCGCAAATCTAGGGGATCATTAAAGTTTCTATTTTAGTGCTGTCCTGGTGCCCAACCTGTGGCTTTGGGGGCACATGGGGCCCTCTGGCATATTATGTATGGCCATTAGATCGCCTCTTTCTTCTTGTTTTTTTGTACTGTCCATCCCTTCTCTCTTGATATTGTTTTTATATTTGCTGAGAGAAATACTGAATGTGGCACAACTACTTTTTAAAGGAGGCTGCAGGTGGCACAAATTTGCAAATATTTGTGAAAAAGCTGTAATAGTTGTGATCTCTATCAGTGTCATGTAAAGTGATTTCAGTTTATGACTGCCTCATAATGCATGCTCCTAGTCTCACTATCAACATTGTCTATATGTTCAGAGTCTCTGAGCATCTCTTGTGGCATACCTACAGTTTCTGATCATCTTCTGTAGCATATCTGTATACAGGAAGTCCCCGGGTTACATACGAGATAAGGACTGTAGGTTCGTTATTATTATTATTATTATTAAACAGGATTTATATAGCGCCAACATATTACGCAGTGCTGTACAATAAATAGGGATTGCAAATGACAGACTAATACAGACAGTGATACAGGAGGAGAGGACCCTGCCCCGAAGAGCTTACAGTGATAAGGTTATGATCAGAGAGGGGGAATGGTGAGTTGTCAAGGAGGGTGAGGTTGCAGAGTTTAGAAAATACCAGGTCTAGAGTGTGTCCGGCTATGTTCTTCGGTTGAATTTTTATGTAAGTCAGAACAGGTACATTATTTTAATAAATGCAATTAGGATAGATGTTTGTCTCAACATATTATTAGGCAGAGTGGTGTCAGTTACTGCATAAAATCCTCACTGTGAGCAAATCACAAACATAGCAAAAAAATAAATCAACTTTATGGTGCCTAGACATTAATTAATTTCTGGAGCAAGCTGTGCTTTGATATGCAAAAAGAAACAACTGCAGAGTTTGTCTTGGTCATTAAAGAGTTACGAGAGGCTGCACAAGAGCTCAGTCTCAGCTGCGTTTAGCAAAAGATTTCTTCTGCAAATCATGCAAACCACCCCCCTCCCACCTATCAAGCCTCCATCTTGCATACAACAGTAGGGAAGCCCCGTTCGTATCTAGAAATCATCCATAGGTCGGATGTCCTTAACTCGGGGTCTACCTGTACTTTGGCCATCTCTTGCAGTATACTTGCAGTCTCATGTAGCATACGTAAAGTCTCTAAACATCTCCTGTAGGATACCTGCATTCTCTGGCCATCTCTTGCAGCATACCTGCAGTCATTAAATATATTTGTATATATATAGCACACCTGAAGTCTGATCATTTTTTTTAGTATATGTGCAATCTCTGAACATTTCTTGTAGCATACATGTAGCATACTTGAAATCTTTTACCTTTTTTTGTAGCATATCTAAAGTCTCTTACCATCTCTTGCAGCATATCTACAGTCTTTGACAATCTCCAGCAAACCTAAAGTCTTGTTAAATTTCTCCAGCATTGTTTTAACCAAATAATATTTGCGGCCATTTTTCTGTTTCTCATGGGCTAAGTGGGCTGAACTTGGGCCCCTCCATTCCAATCACCACTGATTTTTTTTGTCCATTGCTTTTGCCTGTGGATCATTCTAAAGTACCAGTTTAAGCCAGGTATAGATATTAGACATGCAGGCAGAAAAGCAAAGTTGTGATAGGTTGTGTAATTAAAATGCACGCTCAGCTGACTTGAGAAGGAAGCAGTAGGTACCTGCTGTTGGCCGTCTATATAAAAGGAAAGAATGGGACCCTAACAAAATATTTAACCTCCCTAATTTATCTTTGCTTCCAAGACTATTGGGCCAGGCTTGCCTGCTCCAGACCTAGAATTGTTTCCCAATTCCACCTAATTCAGAGGACTCTTATTTACCTTCTATAGAAGACTTCAATAAACTATGGGCAGGATATTCAGCAATGTTGAGAGTCCACTTCTTTTATTGGGAGGTGTAGTGAGATCAAAGCACATTCTACTCCATTCAAGTCTGAAAAGAAAACTATTTTGCCATCATGTCATTTAATTGTCTAAGTAAGTTATTGTTTTTTAAAAAACTGCAATAAAAGCATTGGCCCTGTGTGCTCCAAGGTTGAGAAGTTCATTTCCGTTCTCTACCTTTCACCCACCTTGCCTTAGATATTCTTCCTCACAAAAACATTGTCTAGACATATCAGGTTGTTATAAGTGTTTACCAGGCCAGCACAAATGAGAAAAGGCATGGGGGCATTTTATTAACAGCTACGCTTCTCTTCACATGGGCATGACAGATGTGCAGGGTCCGATTACACCTGGGCAGGGTTTGTGGTTATTATAGAGCCTGCTTCCAGCACTTGGTATAATAATTACCTTCTTCTGAGCATTTCATGTCTGTTCACTAGAAAAAAAGTCTATTCAGTCGGTCGTATAAAACCAGATTAAACGTGCTGTGATGTCATTTAACGGTAAATCCATATTAATGTGTAAATAAAAGTTATATTCAATGAGACAGCTCTGCTGATGTGTGCTGACTGCACCTGCAGGGATAGTACCAGCTGTTCAACTGTATTTGCATTACATGAAGCAACACATTAAAAATGGACTCTGTCTATGATTGTTTCATTCCCATGTGGAAACATACAAGTACAACAGTAAAATACTATTTATAAAATCACCTCTAGGCTGTCAAAAAAAATTAAAACAACTATATTAGTATAGCCATTTTGTGATGTCAATACCCCTTACCACTACAAACTACAAAGAAACAAGGTTTGCAAAGCAAAAAAAAAAATCTAAAGCCAAATTTCTTTTTGTTTTTTCATAGTTTTTTGATGTAGGAAATAAGTTTGCTGTTTATACTGACATAAGTGTAACAACCATCCACATTAGAAATTCTAGCCACTAGGCAACTTTTTTTTTTGATTTTAGATACAATTCAAAGTTTGAATACACAACAAGGTAAAGAATTGTGGGCAGTAGGAGAGTTTATGATAGATGCTTGTACAATTGCTGTTTGGAAAACTGAAACAAATGGATTCTTGCTAATATATAACGTAATGGTATATATTTACAAATTATGTATAAATGATAATTACATTCTTCATTATAGAACAGACGACTCATTATATACCTCTTTTCTTGACAGGATTCTGCTGACTGTGGTGGTCATTTTTCGAATCCTAATTGTGGCTATTGTTGGGGAAACAGTCTATGAAGATGAACAGACCATGTTTATGTGCAACACCCTTCAGCCTGGCTGTAACCAAGCCTGCTATGATCGGGCATTCCCCATATCCCACATCAGATACTGGGTCTTCCAGATCATCTTAGTCTGTACCCCAAGCCTCTGTTTTATCACATACTCTGTCCACCAGTCTGCCAAGCAGAAGGACCGAAGATATTCTTTCCTCTATCCCCTCTTAGAGAAGGAACTGCCACGTGAGAACCGAAGAATGAAAAATATAAATGGGATTTTGATGCAGAACCAGGACCTTTCGTCCAAGGATGAGCCAGACTGCCTGGAGGTAAAAGAGATCCCAAGCACACCTAAAAAAGCAGCAAAGAGCCCCAAGGTCAAGCGGCAAGAGGGCATCTCCCGATTTTACATCATCCAGGTCTTTTTCAGGAATGCTTTGGAGATTGGCTTCTTGGCAGGACAATACTTCCTTTATGGTTTCAGCGTTCCACCCATCTTTGAGTGTGACCGCTACCCTTGCGTAAAGGAAGTCGAGTGCTATGTATCTCGGCCAACGGAAAAGACAGTCTTCCTGGTTTTCATGTTTGCGGTAAGTGGCATCTGTGTCCTTCTCAACTTAGCCGAGCTAAACCACCTTGGCTGGAGGAAAATCAAGACAGCTATGAGGGGAGTTCAGGCCCGCAGAAAGTCAGTGTGCGAGGTGCGAAAAAAGGAGCCATCTACTTTGGCTCAAGTGCCAACATTGGGGAGGACACAGTCCAGTGAGTCCGCCTATGTTTGACCCCATTGTAGTCATGCCAATGGTTTAGAGTTCTCCTCTATACTATAGAGAATGTAATCGGAGCATTATTAAATACGGCTGAGTTCGGCTTCCGTCTTCCAACCACCAGTGGAGACCCTCCAGACTTTGTTAGTAGCCTTTTCATAACTGGAGATGCTGGCTTATAATGGGAAGCAGAATCCAGCTTCCAGTGGGACAAGTTGGGGTGGGACATGTGAGAAAAGGGTGGGACACAAGTACAGGGACATTATTTATAAAGACAATTTTGAGACTGTAAAATGAAGGGATATTGCTTGATACTATTGTAATCTTTACCTTATATTAATTTTTTTATGCCGGCTTCTAAATGGAGTAATGATAGACTGGAGTCCTTAGATGGGTATATGAATTTAGAAAATCTGCACTAACACAGAAGCCATAAATACTGGGCAGGGAGGAGCAACAAATAACGCAAATAGGGGTACTTTAGAGAGGAGTTTAAGAAGCCTCTCACGACTGTTATATACCTCTCACTTCCCATTCGCTGCAAACTCCCCCCAATTAAATCCTTATTCGCACCTCACTCGCTCTGGGAACATAACTGATTATTTCAAAACCTGATAAGAAGTCAGGATTTTTTTTTCTTTAAATACCATGACAGAAGACCTAGAGGGGTGAGCGGACACCATCAACAATCAACTGGCGGGGAAAAAGAAAAGTAAAAGCCAATAGGTAGGAAGAAGGAAACAACAATTTTTAGCAAAGAAAGAGGAAACTGGCAGCTCAAAAATGGAACACAAAACAGAAAGCAGGCAAAAGAGCATTACAATATGCTGAAAAGGGCAGGTGAACACAACAGCATAATGGGTGAAGACAATTTACAGCAATGGAAGACAGGAATATATTTCAAAATTCATTACAGTAGGGAATATTTGTGTATGCAGTTGAGATCGGGGAACTGAACAACACCCAGAGAACAAGGAATGTTTGGCTAAAAAGGGTAAAGAACACAGTAAAAAGGTATGGAATGGGCAGGAAATGGATAATGAAGGATAATGTAGACAAATTAAGACCAAAAGTCATTACAACTTTCAGAAAGCATGCCTAGGTTGGTGATCATTGTGAAGAGGGCTGAGAATTGCATACTTCATTATTTGAAGTCAGGAACGGGAATGGGACAGAAGTGATACATGGTTCATACGTAGATGGGGCACACACTGGAACACTCAACACTTGGGGAGCATGGGAACACTACTATGTTCTTCAGGTAAGCAGGGCAAACTACAACAATCAACACATAAGCGGTGGAACACTACAATGGTTATTAGGTAGGAAGGGCACATTGCAAAAATGTAAAAATGTAGGCAGAAACAACTACAATGTCAGGTAACAGGGCTCACAACAAAAATCAATACACAGATGGGGAACCATACAATGTCAGTTGGGCAACAACACATTAGGTAGGAATGGCACACTTCAACATTTAACACATGGGCAGGAGAACACT
Source organism: Pyxicephalus adspersus (assembly GCF_032062135.1). NCBI lineage: Eukaryota > Metazoa > Chordata > Amphibia > Anura > Pyxicephalidae > Pyxicephalus > Pyxicephalus adspersus. The sequence continues at coordinate 15,896,560 of NC_092871.1, forward strand.
AAAACATTCTGTGTGTATGCAGAATAATGTAAAAATATCAATCTAGTAAATACTACACACATCAATACACACATGTTCAAGGGCAGAAAAACAATAATTGTTACATAGGTCAGGGTTTGACTCAATAGTCAACAGGCAGTGAGACATTCAACAGGCAGGTACAGGAGCAAAGCAATTGTAGCCAGTGTAGTGTAGGTAAACACCACAAAATGATTTAAAATAAATACACAACAGCACTCTTCAAGCAGGGCATGTGCTATAGTATTATTCTGGGTTGGCATGTAATATAATTCATTACATGGTGTAATGTAATTGTTCACAGCACTACAATGGTCTCCAAAAAGGCAAAAGTACAGCACCACACTCATCTAGAAGGGGTACACCATGGCACTAGGTAGGCAAAAAGGGTAATAGTACAATATTGAACAAAAAAGGAAAAAGTACAACTTGAAACAGGAACAATATAAGTAAATGAGTTCTGCAACACATCATCAGGTAAAGAGAGCAACACTATGAACATTGTAATGCTTAGCACGTAGGTAAGACAACTTTACAACATGAAGAAGGGGAGATATTACTGGTACAACAGTCTGAGGAAAAGGCTTCACAGCATATTTTATATAATGGGGATATATAAAAGCGTGGTACTGGATGAAAAAGGAAAGGGGTTTTTAAATAAATATGTTTGCATGTTAAAAAGAAATTTTGAGGTTCAGTTTCTAAGATGAAAAAAGTCTAGGCTTATGCCGAAGAAAAACATGGAGTACATTTAACAATCGTGACAGCATGTTGTGGTGCTATCTTCATTTTCATGCCGTATTCGTGTTTACATAGATACCATCAGCATTAATCACACATCATAGCTCACAATTTTTTATAAAATATCTGACCAATAAAAGAGACCAGGATGTCTCAGCCTAACCAGCATAATGCATGAGACAGGTCTGTAATAGGATTTCTTAAAGGGTCAACCCATTCTTATGTATCCTGGGGACTTCAGCAGTGATATTTATTACCCGGGCTGTACATATATCAGGCCGGAGGCAATAGAAACATTTGCAAAATGATCACTGTGTGATCATGCATTGAAAAAGTGAGTTGAGTTTGGTGCCATCACAACAAAGTAAATGCATCTATCTCAGTAGGATTCAGAAATTAAGCTTGTACATGTATATTTTATTTGTAGAACTACTACAATGTCTTATGATGATAATATTAATGGTCCACATGTAAAGCCTTCTTTAAATATGGCATGTGAAGAAAAATGTCATGAAAGAAGAATTTCAAAACATTTTTACTATTTCCAATGATCCCACCATCACTCAGCAGAGACTTCTCTGAGACTTCAAAGCACTGATTGACCTCCAATAACCTTAATGAACAAAAATATTTATTTTGGTCTGTATTAATTTGGCCTTATTTAAAGGTTGGCCTACTCAAATCTGAATTCAATAATTGAAAAAATGAGTACAAATTGGCTTCCGATATCTTTTAAAGACACTGATGATGACCTGCAGTGAGGTTCTCAGATTTTCCCAAATGCCACAGCTATTATGAAGGAGGTATCGATCTCGTCTATGCAAGAGGCTTAAGACTTCATGGTGGAGTTAGTAAGGTAGTGTCAGAAAATGGGTTAGAGGTATCCATTCTGAATATACTGAGAGGGGTTCAGACTATTTGCATCTACCAGAACCAAATATTATCACTGGATAAACATTGCCTTCTGCAGAGCTCCCATTTTCTGGTGTCCGGTGGATAAAGCTTGGTTGTAGCTTCTTTAAAAACAAAAGCAAAAATCTGTTTTACTAGTTTTATTATTTTTAATTGATTCCTAGCAGCTGCAGAAATATCAGTGCTCAGTGTGAAAGCAGCTTCCTTCTTATGGTATCCAACATACCTTATCCTGATAAGTCAAGGCTAGAGTTCTCCAGTCAACACAGCTCTCCATTATTCTTCCTTAGAGATCTGTGGTTATGGTCTGAAAAGAAATGTTGGAGAGAGACCGGGGGAATAGGAGATGTCGGAGACAGCTGGTTACACGAAAAAGCACTGAAATAAAAATGATCCTAGACATTAACCATATACATTTTTACTGTACCCTCATTGTTAATGTTTTGTTAGCTAATTATACTTTGGCTTACACAATTTGGTTGCATTCAAATTCCATCTCTAGCCAAAACATTGTTTTTAGGAAAGACTTTGAAGGAGCCACTGTAAACCATTGCCAGGTTTCCATTGCCTGTGACAGCAAGTTAAGAAATGACTTTTACGAGGAACATGCAGATGGTAATTCTAAAGCTCCATAAAGATGCTCAATTAACGTTGCTTGAAATGATCTTTCCTGATTGTTTTGGGTGACATTAGAACAAACAATAACTGAATAGACAAGCCTCTTCTATGGAGAGTGGAAAGGAAGCAGGACAAGCATTAGGCACCCCACTGCTTCATCTCCGATAATTAAACAATAGGGATTATTAGTGGTCGGTTGTTTGGTTATTTGGCACAGCAGATTGTTGAAATGATGTTGTAGAACACCTGTATGGTTGCTAGATTTCAGCTCAAGATGGCCATAAACAATTTGCCTCCAGCAAAAAAATAGAGCATCTGTAGGTCTTTAGCTATTCCCATTTTACTGAAGAAAGAAATGTTTTCTGTTCTGAGAGCAAGGAAGCAAATGTTTTTACTAGAGTAATACCCAGACGGGGCTTTAAGAAATGTTAAATCTGTCTCATGAACACCATATTTAGTAAATGATAAAACCATACAACATTGGTAACTATTTTCTGGCAAAAGGTAAAGTTGGTTTTGGGCCACTGCAAGAATTTCTGATACTAAAAATATATATATTTGTTCTAACTTTTTTGCAAGGCTCCATATTCACTGTTATCTGACATTTTTTGTATGATTATGACCTGGTTATGCAAGCATGTATTTATTAACCTGTTTTTTTTTAAGAAAAAAAAAAAGTTGGACAATGCTATAATGGAATAATTTTTATTTTGGTGATGAACTTCTGCTATGGGGACATTTATTGAGGTTTTAATAAATTTAAAAAAATGTTCATTCAAGGAATCACTGCCTGCACCTTGCAAATTCTTCCTCAGGAGGGATATGACAGTGGGCATGATGGATCTCTTGAGTTATTTTCTGTGCGGAGTCAGTTCACCATGTCCGATTCATGTTACTCCCACCTTCATCAGCAAACCAGTGCTGTTTCGTGGTGTCATTGCCTGGCACTAAACCGGCACACCTGGTCAGACTCAGGATACAGCCAAAAGGAAGCTAACACGGTGCTCGTATCAACCAAATGTACAGAACTCAATGAATTTTGAAGTGACTTTTCGGGCAGGGGAGGGGGTGGGAGGGTTTGAAGTTGCAATGCAGCGCATGTCAAGTCCCACAATGCAATGCAGGTTTCAGCTGTCAAACAGGTGCAATATTCAGAGAACCATAAGTCTCAGGCATCCAATGGAAAAAAATATGAATAAATATATGCTGATAAGTGTCTTTTTATGTCATAAATGTATGTTAAAGGCAGAATAATTAAATATTATTTGGCTTTAATTAATAAAGGGAATATTTACTTAACATGAAGCTGAACTCTGGATGCTGTGCCCCCCAAAAAAGGAAAGCAGAAGGCAAAGTCAGCAATATTGCATGTGGTATCTCTGTAATTAAGCTTTTCCTGAAGGACTGACTTACAACACCTTATTCTGCACTGGATATTTGTTTAGAGCCAAGACAATTTTTCCCCATGTTAAGGGCTCTAGCAAAAAGAACACTGAGCAGAACAATGGTGAAATAACCAAATCCCACTCCTGAGACAAGCAGTCAAATGCAGCAGTGCCTTAGATCTCACATTGCAGATTTACGGCTAGAAGGCTTTGGGAGTGCCTGGTCACTCTCACAATGCACTGCTTTCTACTTTCTACTCTCACATTCACTATTTCTATTTGAATTTAGGGCCCATTTCAGACTTGTGGTCAACTTCGTAACATGTTCTTGATTGCTCTCATTCAACCGTATGGGTGCAGTTGAAAACCACTTTGGGAATGCCTTGGAATGTGGCTGATGCTGCACAGTTCTTGGAAGTGACATGTTGCTTTTGGCTGAACAGCTGCTTTTACTTCTCTGCAGGAAGAACCACACAAAAACTGCAAATGGCAATGAGAGAAAACATTAACCTAACACTTTTGGGTGCATAGCAGCAGTTTGTTGTAAAACTTAGACTACCCTTGAAGATCATTTTTTTTAAAAATGTTAATTGTATATCAATCTAGGTTTCCACAACTCAAAACAATCTCGGGCTTTGGCCCCAAGGCTAAGTACACAAGTGCAATATGACAAAGGACTGTATGATGCATGAACGAGTGTCATACATACAGCGCCATTCTGCTCTACGGAGAACCATGGAATGGCACCTCACTCTGCTCTCTCCCCTTCACTTTCATTACGATTGTTCGTCTTCCATCGTCCATGGATCTGCCAGGACAGTCGTTCAGAGGATGGACGAAGAGCACTGTACAGACGCAAGATTCTCGTCCGATATCAGCCCTGAGCCGATTATCATATGAGAACCATTGCACATGTGTACATAGCCTTAAAAAAGTGTTGCCATTGTTTGTTGCTTGCTTAATGCAAGGCCTTCCCGTTTGTTGTCCACATACTGTCACCGTTAAGTTTGTCCATATTTTGCCAAAACTACCCATTTCCCTCTGAAATTTTACCACAACTGCACATTCTTGGCCCATGTATTACTTATTGCTCACATATTGCCATGATCACCATCTTCCCCTTCAACAGAACCCTATTAGGTTTCAAAAGTGACAGGGAAATTCCCATTCAAACTCACACAAGGCCGATGTTACATTTAGAAGCTCATTGTAGGTTAGTCATGCAGGAAGTAAATTATTCAACCTGTGTGCACTGCGCTTGTCATAGCCATTACAGTAATTTATAGAGGCAACACAGAATCAAGACAGTCAATCTAGAACTGCTGAGCTGAGGAATTCTGTGTGTAATGATAAAAAAAAGTATCATGTCTAAAAAGAAAAAAAAAATCCTAAACTGCAATAAAATGTGTTGTGAACAATGTGCATTTTAAGCTGCTACGTTAACTATACGTGACAAAATATGAATATTGCTTGCAGTACATTAATAACTGCAGATATCTTTTAACCTTTTATTCTTTTTTTAAAGGTATAATCGGATGAGGACCTTTTACATATCATGTTTTATTGATCTGCTGTTGACTTATAGGTACACTACACTTGTGTACTGCAAGATTTCTCTCTTTTTGGCTCATTTACATACTATTTTGGACAAAACAGACCCTCTTTGCATACAGATTCTAGATAAAAGTCATTGAGATGGAATGATATACACTGAACGATTTCTCATCCCACAGTTTTATATGTATGTCAATGATATACACATTGGCAGACCTCGGATTGGTTGGTCAACTGCAGGATCATTTGTGGCCAGGGGCATCTGAATACATGCTTTAAGATAAACAATAATCACCTGAATTAATTCACTTTGCTGGACTGATCAGGGTCATGAGAATCACTGCGTATTGTCATATTTTACCTTGTTGGTCAGGTTTTAAAAGAACAAAGTTTTAAATGGAATTTATCTAGCTTCTGTACAGGGCATAAGGTCCTCACATTTGCTCCACATTTGACAAACATCTAGATAAGCCAGTTTTTGCTATCTGACTTAATTTTTGACCTTGAGTCTCTAGTCTCTCTATTGTCACTCTTAAGCTGTGTACACACCTGCAATTCCAACGACAAGGGAGTGCACGATGCATGAACGGTGCTGTACATACAGCACCGTTCATGCTCTATGGAGAGGGGAGGGGGAGAGCGACGGAGCGGCACCCTGCTGCGCGCTCTCCCCTTCCCTTTCATTAGGATCGGTTGTCGTCCATCGTCCGTGGATCCGGCAGGACGGTCTTTCCGACGATGGACGACAACGACTGTACACACGGCAGATTTTCGCCCAATAATTGGCCGATGCCGATTATCGGGCGATAAAAATCTGACGTGTGTACGTAGCTTTACAAAGACCTAAAAAGATCTTTGGTGTCATGCCAATTGGTTTTGTACCAAGTAATATTTAGGCAATATAAGAAAGGAGGTCAATCTGCCACAGCTCAAGGAACCCCTAGGAGGTAGCCCAAGGATTCCACAGAACCCTGGCTAAGAATGGCTGCACTACAGGTTTTTGAGTACATGTGACTGATGGAAAAATACAAAGTTGTATGATGTTTTGGTAAAAAGAATATTTAGCAGATGGATTATAATGCATGGCAATCCACCTGCCACCAAACACCTGTAGATGTCTAGCAAGTAAATTACTAAAATTATCAGTACAGCAAAGAAATGGCTCATATAGTGAAGGCTAAACTTAAAGGAGCTATACACCCCATATCAGTACAGATAACAAAATGTGAGATCATATTGTATAGAAACCCAAAGTCATATAAACAGGAAAATCACATTTAATAACACGATCTTCACAGGCCACTGGCTCAAAGTATTGAAGTCCTTGGATTATTTCAAAAGAAGAGCTCAGAAAAGGCCACCTTACTTTTTAGTTCAACTACCACTTAAAGGATCAAAACAGAAAACATTATATTACAATATGGACTATCTGTCCAACTCCCAGTTATTGTCTTTGTCTTGCATATATTGAACCACCCATCAGAAACAAATAGTATATTGATGTCAGACCCATACAATTGAATGAGGGTTTCTGACAAGCATGCTTGTAGCCAAATGAGCCAGGCATCTAGAATTTTCAATAGTTAGCAGTAGCAACATTTTACCATGTCAGGTTTGCTTTAAGATATACTACTGTATTGTGGAGGTTCTTGGATTAGGAGTAGAGTATATAAAGCCTGCAGTCTATTCCCTATTAGTTCCAACTTAAATGCCAAAAAAACCTGCAACGTTAGATGGACTTATATATGCAGAACTCTCGAGGCAGGCAGAATTCAGGAACAAACAAGTTCTTCAAGCCAAAGAACAAATGCTTCTGCTGAAAAAAGCAAAGGTGTATAAAAAAAAAAAAAAAATGTAGGTGTCAGCTGTAAATGTTTAAGGGACCCTGGCCTTTAGGATTTATAGAACCTTGATAAAACAGATAATAAAATAATTCCCCACCATACATCAGCACTTACTTGGCTCGTTCTCTTGGTTCAATGAGATTTCTCTTTTGGAAACTCTTAAATCGGTCCTTGGCTAGGCTTCCCTCTGGCTACATGAAATAAAAAGACAAGATATTCTAACTGTTCCCTTCAAGAGCACATTTGGTCTTTCCAACCTACCATTAGCTTCGGAGAGACATTTTATTTGTCAGAATCTTTTAAATATCCACTTCTCACCACTACCCTTTAAATACCTCTTGTTTACTAGGATTAGAGGAAAAGCTATTCCCTCAATGTTTATTCATACCCCCACTCAAACCCTCCACCATAAAGCAACAAAACTTCCAAAAGGTCAGAAATTGGCACGTACCATACAAAAAAATTGAGATATCAAACATTTTTTGCAACTGTTATGATGGCCATCTTATTAACCATAACTTAAATGTGCCACTGAATCCAGCACAACTAACACCTACCTCCCCACAACGTACAAATTATATCACATAAAGAGAAAGTTCACCTTCAACTTTCGCAGAGAGTCAGTAAGCTCTTCACTTAGATGGACATCAATATCGGACTCCTTGTACCTAAATAGGAATAAAGAAATATGGGGGTTATACGGCGAGACTGGCATTCCAGTTTTCAAATTAAAACTATTAACTGCATATTGTTTACCTGGAAAAGTCCCTATCTTCTTAATGGGAAATCAGACAACAATGTTCAAAATTTAACAGATTTGGCAAGGAATGAACATTTGCTGAAAGCTGTGCTCAAACTACATCACCTGACAATGCAAGGATTGGAAAGCAAAAAGTACCACAAACCAGCACGAGCTAGTGTTCATAAGGCTCTATTGTAAGGCATAAACCTTATCCTAAAGGGGACAGTTTTTAGAAATTACTACATCTTCCATTGCCTTATTTTACATTACTGGGCAAGCACTAACCACATCCCTTCTAATTAAGAGTAATGTTTAAATGAAAAAAGGTTGACAAAATATAAAATAAATGCCGTTTTCCCGATTAGATGCCCTCAGACCCCAGGGGTGGAAAACACACCACAACCCAGGGGCACCCAATTTTGGCATCACATTTCCAGCATATCATGTTGGAAATTCTCACAGCGCAAGGATGGGTCTCATCATAGGGCAGAAGTCCTACAGAACATAAGGTTTCCAGTCTCTAAGTTCTCAAATATGTAGTTTACAGCAAATCTTGACGGTGGTTGAGTTTGCCCTAAAGAGAAGCACTTTTCATACAGTCCTGACCATTTTAGCTCCTAAAAGCACCCAAAATGCTTTAAAATATGGTTCTTACTTGAGCCGACCCAACCGCCGCGGCTGCAGGGCCTGCAATTTGCGTTTCTCCTCCCGCAACTTCTTGCGCCTTAGGAGCTCAGCTTGTCTGGACTTTAGGGATGCAAACATGGACTTAAGCTGGAATAGACCCTGACGTCGCTGTTTAGCCACTTTTTCGGCATCCTGTCGGGCTTTCTAAGGGAAAAAGAAGGACCAGAGGTTTCAAACAGGTTTTCTGCTGCAAGAAAAGTTATGTTATCTTCTGCTGAAGTTATGTTAATCTAATGCATACAATGTAAAGGATGACACATAAGCAGTTTTATCTACTGAATATCAGTAGGTTCTAAAAGTGCACTTTTTTTGCACCTCAAGTGAAAAATAAAATTCCACAAATATGCAAATATGTTCCAAAATCTACATATAAGAGGCCCCTCGTCAGATTTTTTAGCCCTTTACAGATAATTTGTTTAAAAAGAAGATTTCATACCATTATGATTGCATTAAAGGACATTGTATAGTTTTATCAAAATTTCTAAAGGAAGAGCGCCTTCTGCTGGTCAGATTAGACATGTAAAGTCTTAATCACAACTAAACCTACAGGAATGTCAGAAATTAGCACGAACGATACAAAAATATAAACATAAAACACTTTCCACAACTGTAAAGATTGCTATATTAATAACTAATTGTATGTATATGTATATGTATATATAGAACTGTTCTAGTACAAAGCACTTCAGTTTTGAGCCATTAAAACACTACATGCTAGCATTTGGAAAGGAACAATTCACCACAGTAGACACCCCCCAAGCACCTAGCAAATTTCCCCCTCCAAGATTTAGCAAGTGTCAGACAGAGGATGCACCTTGATTGCAGACTGAGAATTCACAGGACTTGGAGGGGGTGGGTGGGTGTAAGCTGGTTTTGGCTGCATGCCCAGCTGGCACCGACTTATCAAGCAGGGATTTACAGCCTGAGAAGGGCATCGCTGATTAACACTACAGCAGGGTCACTAGACCTCAGAAGTCCAAATTATAAATAAGAGTACATTTTAGTAAGAGCAACCAGTTTGCTGCCTACCATGTCTTATACCTATAGGTTTACTTACATAGCCACGAACACTACACAAAAATCTTACATATTCAGCAACAAAACATCAAATACCCTTGCCCAGACATAACAGTGCAGGGTGTCTTCCAAGGCTAAGTACACATGTGCAATATTTGTTCTTGGAAAGATCTTACATAACCGCTGTGCCATCTCCCCTTTGTTTACATTACGATCATTCGTGGTCCATGGACCTGCCAGGACGTTGGACACTGTCAACACACCAGATTCTGGTCAGATATCAGCCCTGAGCCAATGAAGGCATGCGTGTGCCTAGCCTTAGTCCCAGAACGACCGTGTATTTACAAAATGTTAGATATTTCCAATATTAATTGGATTAGATATTTTTCATTATATTGCAGATGTTTTCTTTAGTTTTTTTTAACAAAAGTATAGCAAATTTTAATTGCATAAAAATAATTACTAAAATCTGTAGTTTGCCTAAAAATCAAGACCTGAAATTCCTTACCAGTATTTTGGCCTCTTTCTCCTTCTTCCTCTGACGCTCCGTCTTCCGTTCTCTCTGAGGCAAGCTTACAGTTTTCTGCTCTTCGCTCACCCCCCCTACGGCTTCATCATCGGACTCCTCCACCAGACCCTCACAAAGTTCCCGTAGGCGGCTCTCCTGTAAGTAGAGACCATGTATTTAGCTTTGGATGATCATTCCAACACTCAGTAAAGTGCCTAAGGAGCTATATGGGAATAAAATGTGCGGAAATTGTGTGTAATCATACAGGAAGCAAGCTGAACATTGCTAGCAATGTAAAAGGAAACCCCAGACCATTATATTGCAAGCTACTACAATGAGACTATCTGCATCAGAAGTATGTATTCACAAACTTTTTGGCAAGAGCAAAGTTCTTAGGTAAATATGTGAAAACTAAGTAAACAAAATCCAAAAACAACTGAAAACCAATACTTTTCAGGTTGGATCAGTTGGCTTCCACTGCATTTCTGCCCTCACAAATGTTAGCACCGAGTCTATGATTGTCATGCCTTCACTCTCTGTATACCGGTTTTTCACAAAATAAGTTTTTAGTACAGAACAGGCAAGACATGGATCGAGACAAGACACCAGTGCTTATTTTGCTCCTACTTGCAGTACAGTGGAAGCTCTATCATTATGACCAAGCATAATTTTTATGCAATCTGCAAGAACAATTACACCAGTTATGGGGAAAAAAAAATAGAAACATTATTAAACATGGTAAGAGGCATCCCCATTTAAAATGGTCTACCCTGCTTTGCTAGATTCTACACAGCAATAAACACACCAACACATGATTAGAAAAGACAAACCTCTGTGGGGACTTCTGCTCCTTCTGGGAGCTTCAACTGTCTCTCCAATTTTTGTTCTTCCTTTAGCTTTTTCACTTCTACCTCATGAGCTTGAAGTAGCAGCATCTATAGGGGGAAAAAAAACAAACAAAAAAAAATCACAAATAAAATAACCTACAAATAAATGGATACCCAAATCATCATCACATTTGCAGTTTAGTATGAGAATGCACTTGATTTGGAGGACATGACAGCTGCATGCAGCACAAATTATTTTACGTAGAATAACTTCAGTGGGCAGCAGAATCTGAGATAGGAGATTTCCAGAATCGTAATAGGCAAGTGTTATTTTACATCTTTCAGGAATTTTGTTATATAACTTGAGCCAATAACAGGTTCAGAAGCATACAAGCCTTTAGTGGCCAAATATTTATTGATGTTGAAAAGATGAACGCAAATATGTTCCAAATCTCTAAA
>NC_092871.1:15908156-15915016 GCF_032062135.1 Pyxicephalus adspersus
AAAAAAAAGATTTAGGATAGATTAGCATTAAAATTTAGGGCTGAAAACAGGCAAGGATTTAGAGAACATCTTATGTTTTTGGTAAATTACAAGGTAACCCAATGCAGGGAGAGGAAACATTTTTGATGGATTGCTTAAATTAACTGAAACATGCAAAAACTATGTAGATGGAAAACGCAGTATTTTCAACTGAACAAAAAGTAAAATGTGGGAAAGACATCTTCAGACTACATAACCTTCTTAAAGGTGACTGAACAGGAACTGCTTTTGACTCCCTGCCAGATTTTTCATCTTAGTGTTAAGACTGCTAAACCTACCCCAGCCATTTAGGCTCCTGCTAAGCTTAGAGCTCCAGGAATCAATTGCTTGAAAACACATCTACTAAAGCGGAAGGAAAGACAGGAAAGACTGCTAGTTGCTGACACAGCCAGACTAGTGGTAGAAGAGTATCACCCTAGCAATAGACAGAGCATTTTTTGTCTCGGTTAGAGAGTGAAGGTAATGTGAGATCAAAGTCATTGCCTTCAAAGGTTATTCTGACAATGTAATTGCTGTACAGCTCTGGGTCTTTGCTTTTTGTCCATCTCTTCTGTTACATATTGATTACCCTATCAGCCTCTTTGGGATCACCAAGTCTTCAGTGGGACAGAAATACCATGAAAGCAAAGCCCAGCTCTAAGATGGCTGCCATCATAGCCAGATACAGAATGAAAAGAAGCAGCTGCATGAAGTACACTGGAGTATTTTAATGTACAGCGCTGCATAATATGTTGGCGGTATATAAATCCTGTTTAATAATAAATAATAATTATAATATAATATTTACTGGTGCCAGTTCCTAATAGCAAGAAGCTGCCATCTTCCATATGAAAAATGTTTGGACAAACATCAAACTATTTGGTATAGGAACTACACTTTAGCCCCGCTTGTATTTTAGAGAATATCTGCTGAAGAAAAGAACATTCGTACCTTGACACGACTCTTCTTGGTCTGTTCCAGATACCACTGGTCTTTTCCTTCCAGAGCAGAATCTAAGGGACCTGCAAAGCAAAAGAAAAATGCATGAAATCCAGTAGGTGGCAAAGCCTTCTCAGAACTGTATTTTTCTATTAGTACTTTTACTTACTGCTTTCTCCCCAAAGGTCATAGAAACCCCGAGATGGATTGTTGTTAGTCTCTGGCTTGTGTGTGGTTTTGGGCTTCTTTAGCTGTGCCATTAGAAGTCTTTCTGATCGAGGAAAAATTCCCCTCTTTTCCAATTTCTCCTCTCGCTCCCGTTTCCTCCTAATCTTCTGCCCATTGGGTATTTGGTGGGAGGAAATGCTAAAAAAAAAAAAAAAAAAAAAATTAATAAGGTAAGGAAAAAACAGTGTATCAAATGGTAATGCTTATTGGTTATGCTCCAAGAAATTACTAATTTATCAGCGTTTAAGAAGGGGAAAGAGCTCTATTCTCTTGTAAAACCAAATTAAAAACAAAAAAAACAGATAACCAGGTTAACAGGTTTGGACCAGTGGAAGGTGGTTTCTAACTTCAGTAAATTTCTTTTCAAACATTAAAAAGTCAGAAAATTTTTTTTTTACATTTGACAATGCCACCTAGTGTGCAAAATCCATATTGCATGCCTTCATCCCAATTAAGAAACATACAATATTAAGTATTACCCTGCTAAAGTCTTAAAGCAACATGAAAGAATATGGTTGATTGCAAAACGTTGCAGGATGGCTGTGCAAAACACATGCTTTAATAATGTTCTATCCACGGTGTCCACTTTCCCCAAATCTCAAACTGGTGCAAGACACAAATGAATAGTTGTCAATATTTTCCCTAATTTATTGGACCATGTGTTCTTAGGATATATTTATAATAAAGTGGAGATTGCTAACTGCTCTCCAACAAATATTTCCAATAAAAAAAAAAGTTTTTGTACCCCTCCCAAAATATCAGTTTTCTCATCTGTTCATTATTGGTATGTTCACCTCCTTTAACCAAGTGACACTGCAGGAAGTAACGCAGTAAGATCACCCTGTAGCATTGTAACCCAGGGTGAAGCTGGGTAGACATCAAGGAATAAAGACGGGCTTCAATACTTCCTAAGCTGTTATAGCCATAGTTCTCCCCAGAGGGTTTTAGCTGGTTGCTCGACCCGGCTGCTGTGAATACCCGGCCCACCTCTCCTCGGCAGCTCTCATCCTCTGCACGGATCTCAGTGAGGCTACTCTGTGCTCTGTCATCCGTTCAGAGGATTGCTGCCGATGAGAGGTGAACACACAGTTCAGCCTTCATGGGGGCGGGGCTGCCTGTGTCCCCTTCACATCTCATAGCACGAGCTGGTATTTCTATTTAAAAAAACATCTGTAGGTGAAATGTATCCACTGCTAGAGCTGTGTGTAAAGTCTGCATGTCATTCTGCATACTCACAGCTCTGTGTACAAACCTCCATATCTCCTAAACTGTCACAATGACCTATAATTTTCAGGGTGTACAGGGGACCCTAATAGATACTAGTTACTACAAATTCAGCCCCCCAGTGTTGAATTTCAAGATATGGGGGTCACAAATGTAAAAAGTTATGAAAATTGAACTTTGGGGTTACCGTTTCAGAGGAAAGTGCAACTAGGAGTCCTAAGTTGAAAATGCAAATTGGGGACCCCGGGTCCACCAACATAGCAAGGAGCATTGGGGAGGGCCCCTAAATATATATCTACCTGTCTCAAATCTATACCTATGAAACTTCTGTCTGCTTCTCTTCTTTGTACACCAATTTCTGTGAGGGTGGGGGTACAAAACTGAAAATATAGGTGCAAGCGGCGGGCACATTCTCCCCTTACAATCTCATTACTACAGCATCATTAGAACATAAAACACTGACCATTAAAATGAGCTTCCCTGCCCTGTTACACATTCCTGTCCACTTACCTAACATTCTGAACTTCAACTGGGGAATGGGGAGGTGTATGAAACCAAAAATATAGGTACAAGTGGGGAACATCTGTGACCAACATCCCCTAAAACTTTATTACTATGGCATCATTAGAAAATGAACTCTGCCCACTACATTTTATTGAGGTACAGGAAGGTTACAGTCGTGTGTAACAAGGAAGTGCATTTTGATGGACAGTTTTTTTTAATGTTGTAATGCCATGGTGATGAAAGGTGATAGCCACACGTCTCCAACTTCCACCTATATTTTTGTTTCCCTGAACCACTTAATTCTGGAGAAATTGGGGTTTGAGGTAAGATGCAGACAGATATGTGTAACAGAGCAGGCAGCAAACTTTGCTAGGTAGAGATTTATGTTCTCATAATGCCATAGTAATTACATTTTAGAAGGGTTTAACCACAAGTGTCCCCCCACTTGCACCTACAGTTTGTTTCCTATGCCTCCACGTGTACCTTAAAAATTTCAAGTTAATACAACTAACGGTTTAGGAGATCTGAAGGTTTGAACACAGAGAATTGTTAGGCTGCAGAATATGACAAGCAGCTTTTACACTCACATAGCGATCACACTGCGCTGCCGATGACATTACACACTGCGGATAAACTTCAGGAGTTTTCTTTAATAGAATATGGACAGTGATAAGAGGGGGTCACTGTCTGTCTTGTCCCCATCTGATATCACATGCATGATGCTATTAAAGCATCCCCACATTTTTAACATTATATTAAAGAGTGACTTTCTGTTATGTAATGGAAAAATGTGTGTTTTCAGTTTCGGTTTTCGGTAAAGACCAAAGGGGAAATCCGCAGCCTCCTGGGATATTTGTGTCACATATCCCAAGAGGCTCTGCACTGCTCCTTGTGAGCATTCACCTTCAGAGAATTTCCTACAATGTAAAAAAAAAAAAAAAGTGTTCAATCTCATGGATGCGCAGTGCAAGGCAGCATTGGACGTACAAGTGAGCATCAGGGAAGAGGTGGAAACTGAGCCAGCATGGGCCTGCTGGGCTAATTTTGTAATAAAAAAATGTTTTCACAAAAAGTACACCTTAACTAAATATAGACACAGGAGCACATCTGAAGTTAGGCTGAATTCACACTGGCAGTAAGGTTACATTTGTCGATTCCTCATACCAGGAACCACTGCTGCTTAAAAAACTTCTAGCTCTGAAAAAGCCTAGCACTTACCACCTGTTACCAATCCTAGGTACCCAGCAGTTGCCAGAAGTCACCCAGAAGGGGTAAATGTTTTTTTTTGCTGCTAATATGAGCTAAGCCTAACTTGTTACACCACATTCATTATACTATTAAACTACTACAAAGGAATACAGTCTTAAAACTTAGAACACTAGTAGGTTGGGTCACAATACACGGCATAGGACAGTTGTGGCAAAATACATAGAATAGAAAAATTGGATATACTAACGGGGTAGGCATTACAAAGTTGTAACAAATCATTGGGAGAAGGTAGAACACTGAAAAAATAAGTGGTTACTGATTATCCATGGCATAAACAACTGGGAGCAATAAATATGCCGTGTTTTGCCACACCCCCTTTTTTACCACCCGGCTACAGCTTCCTACCACCCGGCTGAAAAAAAAAAAAATTCTGGGGGGAAAACAGATAGGAACAGTATTCTTTTTTGCAAAACTAAAAGTTATATAAATGATGCCGCACCAATGATCTTATTAGTGAAAGGACTGACAAATTAAGCTGGGCAATGCTTGCCTTGTGTGTCCTCCCTCGCCTCAGCAACACCTTTGCTTATCCAGCTGCAATAGACAAACATGTATTCACTGCCCTGCGGCTTCCTGCAAAGGATCACTTGTAGCCAAGATCACTTTCAGCCATTCTACTAGTGGAGAGTTCTCACCAATCAGGTGATGGCTACTGGGACAAGGGTCGAAAATACTAATCATAGTAATGACTACTCTGTTAAAAGAAGTGGAAAAATGGATATATGGACAATAAAACACGTGTTAGGGGGAGGCCACACAGCCTCATTTTTACTCCCCCTTCCTGTTCTCCCTCTCTTCCCCGTTTTACAGTCACACTTATAGGCGGGTGGCAACAACTCCTAGGTAACGACCCAAAAACAGCCAGGCGGTTACTGAAAAGTGTTGGGTGATGCACCAGGCTAAAAGGCTTTGGGGAGAACACTGTATTGGCTGTAACCGGCAGGTTGTTTAATTAGGAAACAAGACATCAGGAGGAAGAAAGACCAGGAATTGGGTGCAGCACCACTGCAGCAGTGGATTTGCAGTTCCCAGAAAGAGCAACTCTGTACACCGACCTAGACAAAGGACTCAGGCGATATTATCTTCATCCACAAAAGTAAAGCCTTAAAGACATCTGCTAGACATCACTATGACCAGGAACAATCTTTTGTTATGGATGAACAAGTGCACCTGTTCTGTTCCATGGGGCAAGAGGAGTGAGCGGGACCCATTGTGTTCTCCACAGAAAAACACAATGGCCATTTCTGGCCACTAATCAATTGTACGTGGTGTACACCATCAAAATGAGAAAGATGGTTCATCTCTGGTAACTATTACATATGTAGCCTAAGAAATATTCATAATCTTCAGGGTGGATTAGAATGGTGGACTAGAATGGTGGGCTAGAAAAATGTGGGATTTTACCAGAAGATGGCCTAAATATAAATAGCATAGCTATGGTTGCAGAGAATAGTTTAGGAATGTTTTGGAGAAAAAGTTGGAAAGCCGCAACAAACAAATGTTTGAAACATTTAAAAACAAAACAGAAAAGAAAACTCAAACTTGTAAGTGTCACAAACACCAAACAATCATGTTCTAACTTGCAACAGGTAATTGGTTACAAGAGCAGACCTCACTTAATTCTCGTTTCCATTATCCAGCCCCAAAAAGGCAACAAGGATATATACCATATTAGAAAG
Source organism: Pyxicephalus adspersus (assembly GCF_032062135.1). Taxonomy (NCBI): domain Eukaryota; kingdom Metazoa; phylum Chordata; class Amphibia; order Anura; family Pyxicephalidae; genus Pyxicephalus; species Pyxicephalus adspersus. The sequence goes on from NC_092871.1 coordinate 15,914,018, forward strand.
AAAAAACCCAATGCATCAAGTACTTACTCTTTGGGTGCAGGTATTTTAGAATCTGGTTGTAATATGAGGTCTATCCTCAGGGGCTTCACACGTTTGTTGACCTTGGAATCTATGAAAAACAAACGCTTATTTTTAAAACAGCAGGGCAGGGTTAGGTCTGGTAAATAAGAACACTTCTAGATAGGATTCTATAAAAGGGACACACACACCAAAAATAATGTTTTGCTTGTAAAAGCTGTGATCAGGCAGAGCTTTATCACAGAAGATGATGTTCTTTCTGCAATAAAACATTCACCAGTCTGATCACCTTGCTTGTCAAAAAGCAGAGCTGTGGATGCACATCTGAGCTTCTCTGACTGCCAAGAACAAATTCCAATTTTATGTCATCCCGGTTAACTATAATGGCCAAAAATCAAAACCAGGAAGAGAAGAAAGAAGATGGTGACACCCACAGAAACAGATGAGTATTTAAACAGTTACAATAAGGCAGGTAGGGGTATTTTATTACAGAAGGGACATTGCATGTCCTTTCAGCGATAAAGGACCCACCTGACAGTCTTTTGGAAAAAAAAAGGTAAAGCGGAAGTAAACCCAAAACAATAAAATCATGCAGATCAGTCTATCTGTCGGGAGGTTTCCTCCACCGGGTCCCGCGTCATCCCGTATCTGTCTTTGGGCCCAGCACAGAGGGAGCGTCAAGCGCCGCCATCTTCTCCTCTCTTCTTCCTACGTCACCCGTTCTTGCACTGTGCATGCGTGAGATCGGCAATTTTTTCCCTACTGATGAAAGGGCTCCTTCTGCACATGCTCAAGATGCTTGGGCATGCACAGAAGGAACAGCGAAGAGCCTGCCAAGATGCCTGACGTAGGTATCCCAGGAGGCTCTGCGCTCCCATTATGTCTTTATTTCCGCAACAACGCTTTCCAGATGTCGAAAACGCACTCATCTATTGTAAGTGAAACTGGTTGGTGTTATTGATCACTGAAGAAATATAAAGA
>NC_092871.1:15915914-15936996 GCF_032062135.1 Pyxicephalus adspersus
GAGAGAGTGGCTGGGGGAGTATTTTTCTATCAGGTCAGAAAGGTAAGTGGGGCAAGAACTGTGGAGGGATTTGAGAGCAAAGCAAAAGAGCTTGAATTTAATTCTAAGGTGAAATGGAAGCCAACTCATGGTATTATAGAACAGGAAGTGTGAAGGGACTACAAATGACCTCCTTCATATCACAACATGGGCAAACATGTTCTGAAGTTCATTTTTAATGACGCTTGAGATAAGAAAGCAGATTGGATAGGGCCATTTGGGGATCAGGTTACAGGTGGCCCACCAGTCAACGATCGACTGGGAGGGGATTTCCCATTGCCCTGCTTCCAGGAAACCCCTATCCAGGGATCAGCTGAGAGGCTCAACGGTGACACTTATTTAGGGTTTATGTAGCGCCAACATATTACGCAGCATTGTACATTAAATAGGGAATGGATTTGAGGGAGGGCTAAAGGCCAACACATGCCATTGTATATTAGGAAATGTTCAGACTACAATCCCCCTCCCCTTCTTACAACATAAAAGTATTCTATAGATGAACATATAACAGTGCTTATTATTGATCGCAGCTCAGCTCTCTGGCTCTCACCCAGCTGTTCTCTCCTGAAGCCGCACGTCCTCCAGGAACTCCTCCACGTCCCTGACATCGCTATGCCGCTTCCAGCTCTTCTTCTTATTCCGGTTCACCCGCTTCCTCTTCTCAGTCCCCTTCTTGCCGCATTTGGACAGCGAACTAAACCCCAGGAACTCCTCATCCACGCGGCCACCTTTGGTAGGCGCCATGATGGAGCTAAAGACCACGGAGCCGTCGATGCCGGAAGTACGTCACCTCCGCGCAGCATGAAGCCGACAGCGGCCATCTTTGTAAAGGGTCTTTAGGGTAGCCGACTCTTTTATAGCAATAGGACAGAAGAAAGGGCGGAGTAGATGCTTGTTGTGAGGATTTGTATCTGGAGATTTCCTGGGACACAAAATGCAGCATTTAACTTATTTTTTCATAATAAAGCACCTGCCAAGTTTAAAAAGGTGCATGGGTATGTGCCATAAAATATTGGCTTGGTGAGGCCTGGTAAACAGGATGTAAAGCCAAAACAGCTTTTTTTTACAGTAGAAAAAAAATTAAACCGTGCTAAATTTTTAGGGGTAAATATTTCTTCACTTCCTGCCTGGTTTGTAACAGGAAGTTAGGGGGAAATCCTTTAGAGTAAGGTAAATTTCCCATTTAGATGGCTGTTACCGACATAAGTGCCCCCTACCATATTTCCTGTTAGGGATTTTTTACCAGTCCCTTAAAGGGCACCACTGCTTCCTCTAAGCTCCGGCTCGAGGTTATTTGGTGTCAGATGGAGCAGCAATTTGTTGGACGGTCATCCCCTACACCCCACGTCTTACCCATTTATCTTATTAATACATTCCTAACGCGGGTGTTTTACAAATATATGCTTTGCAGAGCTCTACAGATCCTTAATCCCTGTGACTACAATTCATGCTCTGTTGGGAAAGTCTTTGTTTGTAGCCCCCTACAAGACTCACATTCATGATACACGATGCAAGTAATCATGGGAAATGTAGTTTTCCTATAGGCGGGATGCTGACATTGCAGCTGCTTTGCTGCCCTCTAGTGTTCAGCCAGATATAGGGAGGCCCACCAATAGCCTCTACATAGAGTGAATGCATAAACACTTTAAATATTGCATTTTGTAAATATATAACTCATATAGGATAGTGTGTTTGTTGCTCTTTATCGGTCTTAAATGTGAGGATTGTGTCCTTGGTTTTTAATTTTTCTTCTTTTTTTTAACAGGGGCCAAGCAATTATTTGTATGACAATTCATCTCTGTGACTATCAGCTGATCAGATAGAGACCACATATGTAGACAGCTTGATTCAGCAGCAACACACGTAATATAATATTAATATAAACAAAAAAAAAAAAATAGGTTGCAGTATAACTAAAGTCAAAGTTTATTTCGGATACCACTTTATCCTCAACAATGTCTACCAGGACAGAAAAACAATGAACCTGATGTAGTCTTCAATAAATATATATACACCAATGTGAATCTTCCTGTCCTTCATTCCTGACTTAGGCAGCGTGCAGTTTTCATTCATAAAAAAAGAAGAGCAGATGAATGAATGAGTGTTGTACACACGGCGCCAGTTGTATTCTATGGAGAGGGAGGAGGGAGAGCCACACTGTGCTCTTCTCCATTGACTTGTACAGTAGTCGTTCTCTGCAAGGACAGATCTATGAATGGCGTTGGGCAAATCACTCCCGAGATGAGCCTGACTGCTCAGCAAGAATCATCTCATCCATGAACATAGCCTTACATAAGGTTCTGCGCTGCTATCTTCTGTTTTTGCAGATACCCGTGATTATGTTTGTGGCTGAGCTAAATTTCACACATGGGCAGGATCAGATTTTTCTTGCGCAAGACCAAGTGCTGGGTATTTGCATGTGTAAAAATGCCCCCTGATGACCTCTGCACCTGACCTTGTGCATGTAGAGAGCAAGATCGGGTGCGATTAAAGCGGACCTAAACTCAAATTTTTTACCTTACATAAAAAGGTAGACAGAATGGGAGCGCAGAGCCTCCCGGGATACCTACGTCACACATCTCGAGAGGCTCTTGGCTGCTCCTTCTGCGCATGCCCAGAAGGAGCCCTTTCTTTAATGGAAGAAAAAAACTGCCAATCTCACACATGCCCAGTGAGATCGGCAATCTGTTTCCCCATCCACATCACCCGATCCTGCGTCTGCACAGTGCAAGATTGGGTGACATGGAAAGAGAGAAGAAGATGACGGCGTCGTGCTGAAGACGGATGCTGGGACGACGCGGGACCCAAACGGATCTGCGCTATACTGCTCTATATGCTCTGCGCTCCCATTCCCATTCACCGCGGCGATCAAGACTGAAAGGTGTTGCACTTAAAAAAAATTACATATAAGGGTTGTCTAACCTTTTATGCAAAGTGAAAATGTTGAGTTTAAGTACACAAGTTTAAGCTTTCTATTACAGGGATATCTACTATGCCAGTAATGCACAGGTAACATTTTTCAACAAAGGAAGGGCCTGGAAGCAAAGGAAGCAAAAATAAAAATGGTTGTTGATTTACCAGAGATAAATAGTAAGCAGAATGTGTATAGGTATGCTTTAAAATGTACTTATAATACTGTTTTCTATTTGCTATAAATAGTTCATTTTTTTCACACATGATAGGGCATGCCCACAGATCTCTTCTCCTCCAGACCCAAATTCCATTGCTATCTGAATCTGTCCTCCAAATGCACATTTTTTTACAATCCTAGTTACACCCACACATCTGTTCTTTATGCCAATTAGCTCATTTTTAAGACTTGTCAGTAGAGGGCGCCTTCATATTAATAATCCAAAATTTCAGCAGGGGAACTCCCTTGCCTTATCTCCTTCTATAGAAGGGCGGTTTGATGGATTCTCCCTTGCCGTTATCAGGATTCCCTTTGCTAGATGATAGATGGTTCAGGGCTGTGATAGTTTATTATCGTTTACTTTTTGGGTTTTTTTCTTCCATCTTTATTACCTTGGCCTCACCAGACTGTTTCAGACTGAATCTGTCAAATCAACAAAATTGCAGCTAAGCAGTGTGAAGTCATATCTGCCTAAATGCAACAGCTAAATATATATATATAGTATCTGTTTGGGTTCCTTCTGTCACTACCTATTTTTTTCTTCTCTTACCCATCCAATCTTCAGCCATGTTGACTGTCCAGGCGCACAGGAGATCACTTGGCACACGTAAGGGAAGCCTGTTTGCTGGTTAACTTTGGCAGCAAAGGTGAAGTTTGACGGCTGGGCAGCAATCAGGCCAATAAGAATAGTTTTTGCCCATCCTTTCTGCAATAACCACCTGCCTGATCACCATTTTTCAAAGTTGAACTTTAGTTCCACTTTAAAAGCAGAGGCACCCCAGTGATTGTTACATTATCTCTCCAACACCAACAGTAAATGGTTATTGGAGATTCCCTAAGTGACATTTATATAATGGTTCATGTAAAGGGAATAAAGGTCCATAGAGCCCTTAGATTTTGTTTGCCTAAGTTCTAGTGTAATTATAGTTGTCACGTCAAGTTGTTTAGAAATCTGTCATGCCCAATAACTAAACAACCGACAGCTACTTGGGACTATTGTAGTCCTAGCAGTGGGATGCCTTCCTCTTGTCCTCACCTCTGCATAGAACAGAGATGAGCAGCCAGTCTGTACAGCGATTGTTTGTAAAACTTTTAGACAAAACAATTGCAAACGGTTATTTATAACGACAGGTATTGTGTTATTTCAAGTCTTAAAGCAAAACCGAACCTGCTATACCCATCTGTCCCTATTCTGTTGCAGGGTGCCACCACCTTCTACCATTCCTCTCGTCCTGGATATTATCTTAGGCCATTTTGATTGGCTGGGCCAGGATGATTTAAATCCTACGCAGGTGTGCAGGAGTTCATTAATTCCTTGCATGTACAGGAGAAGCTGGGATTGCTGGGTATGCTGCAACATGAGCAGCTCAGCTTTTTTGACAGTTTGCTGGAGAGGTCAGGCAGGTTGGAGGGATTATTGCAGATGAGACAATGCCTGTCCCTTTCTGTAACAAGGACCTGCTTGATCAAGCATTTTTAAAAGTGGAACTTGAGTTCCACTTTAAGATTGGTGAAGAAGTGCCATAACCAAAGCTAGAGGCAGTCTAATTAAATATTAGGAGTGTGGTACTTTTTTGGGGCAAGCAGTGTATAATATCTGTTAGACTTCATTTAAAGTGTTACACTAACTCCCATTAGTATTCATTACCAACACACATGTGGCATTAAACAAATGGTGCAATGCACGTATATAGTAAGTTTGTATTGCTATTTGCAAAATGTTAACCCAAAATTTACATGTACTGTCTGTCATTGTAGAAGGCGGGTAAGGCTTAGCTTCCTGGGTGGGGTGTAGCCCTAAAGTTGTGAAGGTAACGCTAAAGTTGTAAAGGCACCATAAAGCTGCTTTGAGTGGTGCACAAGTTATATTTTTCCAGTGGGACAGAAAAAAACAGGTGGCTTGTGATGCCTTCTTGTAAATACTAATAGACACAAAATGTCAATGACAGTTCTTGTCCCACTCACCCTTCTGACCTGATAGAAAAATACCCCCCTAGCGGCTCTCTTTCCTCCTCCAAAGACCCACTATTGACTTCCTCAGTCATAACCTCATCACACGCACGGCTCAGAGACTTTTCTAGAGCTGCCCCAACTCTCTGGAATGGTCTTCCTCATCCTATTCAGCTTGCTCCTATTTTCTGCTTATTTAAAAGAGCACTCAAAACCCACTTTTTCAAACTCACCTACCCATCTTCTTCTGTCTCCTAAACCCTCACCCACCATTCCATATCCCTCCTCCTATTGTGTGATACTTCCCCCACCTGTTAGATTGTAAGCTCTTTGGGACAGGGTCCTCGCCTCCCCCTATGTCACTGTCTGTATTTGTCTGTCATTTGCAACCTCTATTTAATGTACAGCCCTGCTTAATATGTTGGTACTATAAAAAATCCAGTTTATTATTATAAATATTCCTTATGCTTATTGGTAGACCACAATGCAAGTGACTAAATACCTAAACCTCGGTCTCCTGCTGTCCCCTGTACATCAAAACTCAGACTAAAAAAAAGGTAAACATCACATAGTTGCCTAGAAATGCTGAAATCAGTCCGCTGCTTCTCCTTTCACTGGCCAGTAAAGAACTGTGGAAGGATAAGACCTGTAAGTGTTACCTAATTGCAACAAAACAGAAATAATGTCTCCTGACAGACAGAACTATATAAATCTAAGAATGAGATGGACTGAAAAACAAATTCTTTGGCAGGTACAACAACCTCCACATATAGGTTAGTTAGCAAAATGAATCTCCCAAATTTTATTCCTGACAGGTGCCTCCTCTCCAGAGGTTGCTCCTCTCTAGCTTTGGTACCATACAGCAGAATTCTCATATGGCAGTGAAATGATGACTGCATTGAATGTAGAAGTTGTGTGTAGAGTAAGTAAGAGGTGTATGTCATGTCCTCCAGATTTGGACCATATATGAACATTCCTCTCTGTGTAAATAACACCCCTCGCTATCACAACATTTACTCAGAGTTTCCCTTGACTCCCCCCTTGCACGGGCACACCCAAAATCTACAGGGTCATATTTGGGTTATGCCCAAAGAAAATCCAAGGAATCAAATGCCTCTCAACGGAGTCATTAATTACACATTCAGAAAATATGCCGGGATGGACAATTGAGGGAAGCACCAGGCAGCTGCATGGAAGATTTTCCAGGAATGTGTGTAAATGAGACCTATTCAACAACATGCACTGAATCCACTTGTGTAATATATCATATACCCTCATATAAATCTAGGAAGAGCTCATTTTTGTGCATCGTCCTCACTTTTCTCTCTGTCTTCATAATCTTTGGTTGATATGTCTATGATGTGTCAGGCTCTGAGCTGGACTTACAGTGAAATCTTATGGCTTACAGAGAGTATTTAAGTTTTATCCTGAATAAGCAACACTTTGAAAACAGATTAAGAGGCAAAAGTAGGCCAGGTTTCTGGATGAGTGCAAACACACATTGAAATGTATTTATAGACCATTTTTGTTTTTTATGTTTTTTATTAGTTTTTAATAGGGCAGCAGGGATGGGTAAGATTTCAGGGCAAGTTTGGAGCTAAAGTGAGTCATGTCATTTTTGCAAAAAAAATAAATGAAAAAAATAAAGCCCTGGTTCTTTTTTTTTTAGCTCTAAATTGCATTGCACATGTGGTGTTGCATACAGAGCCAGCTGCCAGGGACATGCGCATGTGCTGGAGTTGCATCATCAGTGGCCATCCAAAAAGGTCTCTGTGCACCCATAATGGTGTCAACTGCAAAGATGACAACTTCCTAGAATGTAGTGGTATTAAGATCATGGACCTGGCATTGCTGGCACCTGTACACAGGTAAATCTGTGCAATAATTGGCAAGTACAAACTGCCTGATTATTGCAGAAGCTCATCCCCCTCATAGCAAAGCCTTTATTTAAAAACTATATAGAGTGGAAACTCTAAAGCAGGCATAAAAATAAAGCATTACATATCCCTGCACAGTCAAATCAGTTTCTGTGTCTGCTCTTGCACCAGCCCTTCTTCTGCTCCCATGTCTCTCTCTTGGGTATTCAGGGCACAAATCATTACCATGGCTAACAGGGAAGAGGCAGCTTTAGAATTTGGTTACTTGGGAACATTTGGGAACATCTCATGATTAAATACTCTTTTTTTTAAGTTTACAAAGATTGGAGACGATAGACTGTCATGGGTGAACCTGAGTTATCCAGCAAACCATGAATACTGCAAAGATTTTATGTCATTATGTTCTGAAGAAAATCCATTGTTTTAATTCAGACTTATAATCGGCAAGGCACAACATTGTTCAGTACTCTTGCAGCTCCTCCTCTAAATCTTCATAGGGTGGGTTAGGTTAGCTCAAAGAAAGAAATGGGGGGGGGGGGGGGAGTAGTAATAATTCTTTATAAATATAGTAATCCTTTAAATAAATAAAATAAAAATTGAGATATGGGTGGGAGGTCAGTTCTGTGAAGCCACTTCTTTTATTTTACGCCTCTGCTGATGTACTGTATTGCAGTAAAGCATTGGTTTTATTCCCAGCAATGGGCCTGATTTATTAAGGATCTCCAAGAGAGGATGCACTTTGATCAGTGAAGCTGGGTAATCCAGCAAACCTGAAATGAATCTGGTCCAGGATTCAAAACATTTGTTAACAAATAGCAAATGACTTTGAATAAATCCATTCCAGGTTTGCTGGATCACCCAGCTTCACTGATGAAAGTGTATCCTCTCCAGCCTTGGAGAGCTTTAATAAATCAGGATCAATATATCTTCTTGAAGTTGTCATACCCGATTGATTTTTTGGCTTTATAGAATACCATAAACTATCATACTCTTCTTTTTAGTTTACATTCGGCTATGCAGCTCTACCAGGCTGTATCCATTCCTTGTATGTAATGTAGGGATGAGGGAAGCTATTTGTTCAGTGAGAAGCTGAGAGCGAAGTGTCTCATTCCTGTGCACTCTTAGAACTGTCTAATCTGCTGATCCCCTGACCCAACATACTTGCACTATGCTGAGGAATCTGGGGCAGCCCTGGCAAGAGAGGGTGGGGTTATGGCTTTTCTTGCCAAACATTGCATGTACAAATGCAAAAAGAGGAAAATGGTATTCTTGTATATATTCACTGAAATAATTTTGTGAATATGTGTTAACATAACTCTACATGCACAAGCATTTTGTATGTTGCAATGAAAATCCAAGACGCATCTAAGTTTATTGCCAAGTAGCTTTCATTAAGGCCAAATTTCCTTATGAAAGCTGTTTTTAATTTTAACAGCTTATGTATGGTATCATGCTGTGTCAAGTTTTAGGATGCAGGAGGATTTCTGTTACCATTTTTGCAGTTTGGTTTTCACTAGGTCAGAGATCTTTTTTAGGTCCGGTTTGCACTGGTGCCCATTGTGCGTTAATGAGAATACATAATTCACAGGACATGCATTATGCCAATACATGGCAGTATACAATACATAAGACATACAAAATGCCAATACATGGCAATACAGAAGACATGGTGAGTTGGGTTACCATTAATTCCAAATGATACCCCAAACACACCTTGCCAACTTAACATTACACAAAGCAAGACAACACACTGACACTAGGTTTGAAAAAAGTGGCCACCCCAACGCCAATCCACACCAATATGACCGGTGACTGGCTTTTCATATACACAGCTCATTGCCAAAGTGGTAACAGGCCCTCAACTTTAAAATAATAAACAGGCAAAGCTCACTAACTTCCAATGGCTTTTTAGACACATAACCCTATTTTCCACCATTATTTCTGACAGAGTGTCTTCTATACAGTTTCATTCCCATTGGTGACAATGCTGAGGATAAGTCAGAGTAAATCACAGCTGAATCACAGTAGATTGTTGGGCTGCACCCAAGCCAATGTTTGCATCTTGGCAGTAGCCACAGCTCCATTTTAGGGTATGAGCTTATCTTACTTCCTTGGTTTTTAGGCAGGCAAGGGTGCGTTTTTTATGTTGTAAGCAAGCAAGGCTAAGCAAGGTGCCTTTTTCAAAAGTCCCATGGCCACCCACATCCATCAAGCCTTGGGAATCTTTTTTTGCTGCCAGGTATAAGTGCAGTCCCTATCCAGGTACTATATTTATTTACCAGTAATCTTTTAAAATTGAAGTTATATCAAGTTCATGCATGAGTATATAAAATATAATTTTAAAACTGTTCAAAGTGTACTGTCTTCCAGAATGTTCTCCCTCCCATGCCCCAGCACGCTTCAGACTGTCAGTTGTAATCTTAATAATTACTGGAAGGGGAACATGTTCGGGCAGTCTTGTGTCTGGCTATTGTGCTCTTCAGTTCTAGCATTTTGCCAGTTATTAAGTAAACAAAGTACATGAACAGTTTATATGTGGATCAGATATTGCGAGCAAACCTAGACTGCAGTCACATGCCTTTCTAACTCTTAAGTGAAACTTTACTATTAAAAAAAACTTTCATATTAAAGTAAAAGTAACTGCACTTTGCAAAAAAGATAGGCAGGCTTTTTTTTTGGCAGAACTGGTTATTAAGGTTCCTCTGCCTGACGCTTTTATTATTTGTACACTGTGCTTGTAGACTCAGTATGGTTCCATGGATGAAGTAGCTCCTGTATGTGCAGGAGTAAGATCTTTTTCACCTGGTCAATGAATATATGGGGCAGCTCTGGCATGAGAATGCTGGGTTATAGCTGTTCTAGCAAAAAAATTGATTGTGCAAATGCAAAAAGAGGATTAGGTTAGTCTTATATATTATCCACTTAATAATTGTGTGAATATGTGTTAACATAACCCTACATGTACAAGCATTTCGTGTACATTGCAATAAAAATCCTAGGTTATTGTCAAGTGCTTTCCATTAAGCCAAATCTCCCTCTGTCGTAAAGTCCCGATAGGCAGACTCCTTTATTCATGTGCAAAAGCTACAAATTTTGGCTTCTGTACAGCACAGTTACCTACAGGGTAGACCACTGATCCTGGAACGACTTCTTTCATAAAAAAAACAGAAAGTACCATCTAAAAGTTTTGAGAAAGAATATTGCTGCAGTGTAAAAGGAATAGGGAGCCTTTTTGGGGTGTAGTAGAATGAAATATGTGATGCCAAATTCGGTGGGTATTTGACGTTATCCACCTTTTTTTATTCTACTACACCCCAAAAAGGCTCCATAGTTCCTTTTACACTGCATTATCCACCTCACTCTCGCCTGGAAAAGGGGTTACAGGGCCTGTGTAAAGGGCCATGAGTAATTGTATTGCTGCAGAATTGCAGCTCTTTTTTTGGGATCCATGCTCCATCCATGATCCATGCTGCATAGTGTCCTAGAAGGAATGGGTGGGCCAGGCACTCCTCCCTTGGCCAGAAATTATGATGGCTCAGGAGTATTTGGCTGATAATGAAAGGGCACCTGTCTTTGTGACAAGTGGAGTTGCAGCCTGATGGGGCTGGTGGGTTAGCTGCAAAGGCTGTGTGTAGCTTGTATGCTGGGAGCGCCCAAGAAGTCTCCCAAAGTTAGGTCCATGGCAGTGGTTGCCAACCTTTTCAGACCTACGTACCACTAAACTCATTGGCTCCGGACCGCACATGTGCGAGGAGCCGTGTGTCACTCATAGGGGAAGAAACTTCCCTCATAGTGACGTCATGATGCCAGAATCCACCCACTTCCCCATCACAGGTCTGAGCCTGGGTTGGGAGAATGGATGGGCTGTGTCCAAAGACACCACCCGCCCACCGCCCTGAGCCCGCAATCTGTAAGGGGGACATGGTCCATGGCTCTGGCCAGTGTGGCCCCCCTAGTCGAGTCCTTCTCCTGACCCAGCTTGGGGCCCACCAGCCAGAGCCACGGACCACTGGTTGGAGACCACTGGTCTATGGGACCAACAGAGAGAGAACTAGGAGTCTAAATTTGTGTTTTTTCCTGTTATACTCTGATGACACCGATCCCCTATGAGGGAATACCCTGGAATTTGCTTCGTGTTTGCTTTGTGCTTTTTTGTAGATCAAAGTTGGCAGAATGCCCCTGAAAATGAACTAAAGCCAGAAATACCTCCTTCACAGGGGGTAATTAAAAATTAGTGAGATTGCCTATAACAGTATTTTAAATGGCTGGTGCACTTGAAGGGTAAGTTCTCATATAAAGCATTTTGAGTGTGCATTAAAATTAAGGTTCACCTGTAGCCGGACTGTGGACAATAAATACTTTACATATTTTCAATAAGTGGAGGAAGACCTTTCAAACAAGCTGTTCTGACCTTCTCAGGTGCTTGGAATTTGAAGCATGTGATGCCTTCTAAAAAATTACAACAAAGATTTCAAAGTCAGATTTCAGTCAGTTTAGAAATATCACAGACATCAGACACATTGGAAACATCTGTTGTTTGCATTAAAGGGCTAGCAACTTTCCATGATTCTACTGTAAAAGAAAGTAATATGAAAATTGGATTTTAGTGCTTGTTGAAACATTTGATGACAATTTTCTTTGCAATGGTTAGAAATACTACAAAGGTGAATGGGGGGATCACGGGCTTATTTTAAAGTGTTTTCATCACATGTTCTGGATATATAATTTTATTAGTGTTTATTATCTAGAAACAGGTGAATATTAAGAATAATAAACAGGGTTTATATAACGCCAACTTATTATGCAGCGCTGTACATTAAATAGGGATTGCAAATGACAGATACAGACAGTGACACAGGAGGAGAGGACCCTGCCCCGAAGAGCTTACAGACTAGGCATATAAAATTTATAGTTTATATGCTGCGTTGCTGAACCAAGAACAAAGGAAACATCTATCAGATGCTGTAGCTTGTCACAGGTATGAAAATCAGAAGACAAGGCTTAGAAAAATTACAAATTAATTATCATTTGGTACTGATACAGAAAACATATAAAAAAAACTTAACTGTGAATTTTAGTGATTCCTCAGAATTCCACCTTTCATTATTTGCAGTCTAAGAGGTAAGGTTCCATTGTCAGTCAACACCTGAACAGATCCCTGTAAATGACACCAAACTCTTCAACAACCTAAACATCCTATGGGTGCCATACTTTTATTTTGTATTGAAATTAGTATATTTAAAATATGGCAGTTTAATTTGGTAACAGAAGTAGGTTTGACTTCCTCCTCCTAATGAGGTAAAAGTATACAACACTGAGGTAGACTGGTTCTCTTTTTAATGCTTTTTTAATTTAATTTATTTTAGCTATTATAAGATCAGAGCAGTGTGGTAAAACCCAAAGTTTTATCTGTAAAGCAAAGAACCATCATACTTAGACATTTCTTATCCAAGATTCACACATATGTCTAGTTGGGTAAAAGTTATATGACTCCTATGTGAAAAAAGTTTATGAATAGACCCCTTAGGGTGGGCCTAAACTGTACAACACTTCTTCTGTCCCACGCTGCCATCTCAAGTACTGGATTCCTCTTCTTTACCAGTCTGATGCAAATAGGTAAAGAGAGGGGAAGGTATTTGTATTTAAAATCAGAGAGAAGCCTAGGGCAGGGGTCTGCAACCTGCGGCTCCGGAGCCGCATGCGGCTCTTCAGCCTCCTTGTTGTGGCTCCCTTCGGCTGCCGCGGGGAGATCTCTGATGGGGGATCCCCTTCCTCCCAAGACATTGTGGAGGAGGGGGATTCCCTATCCGGTGTTCTAATGAAAAAAATCTACCAGTGAAATAAATCTACCACGGGGCGTGTACAAATGGGTGTGTACAATGACATCCCCCTCCTTTGAACCCAAATTCCTCTGGAATGGGGAGATGTACAAAACCAAAAATGTAGGTGCAAGTGGGGGACACCTGTGACTAACACCCCCTAAAATTTAATTGTTAGGCTATCATCAGAACATAAAGAACTCTGCCCATCAAAAAAATCTACCGTTACACATTGCTGGAGGCACCTGAACCCCAATTTCTCTGGAACTGGAAGGGGGTACAGGTGAACAAAATTAGAGGTGCAAGTGGGGGACACCTGTGGCTAACACCTCCTAAAAACTCCACCCATCAAAAAACCCCTACCCTGTTACACATTGTTGAAGGCTTCTAGCACCTAAACCCCAATTTATCTGGAAACAGGGGTACAGGTGAAAAAAATTTGAGGTGCAAGTACGGGACACCTGTGGCTAACACCTCCTAAAAATTCATAAAAACTCTGCCTATCAAAAAAATCTACCCTGTTACACATTGCTGGAAGCATCTAGCATCTGAACCCCAATATCTCTGGAACGGGGGGGAGGCGGTACAGGTGACCAAAATAGAGGTGCAAGTGGGGGACACTTATGGCTAACACCACCTACAATTGAATCGCTAAGGCATCGTCAGAAAATAAAGAACTCTGCCCATCAAAATAATCTACCCTGTTACACATTGCTGGAGGCTTCTAGCACCTGAACCCCAATTACTCAAGATTGGGGGGTACAGGTGAACAAAATTAGAGGTGCAAGTGGGGGACACCTGTGGCTAACACCCCGTAAAATTTCATCGCTAAGGCATCGTCAGAACATAAAGAACTCTGCCCATCAAAAAAATCTACCCTGTTACGTTAGAAGCCTCCAGCTTCTAATGTAACAGGATGATACGTTAGAAGCTGGAGGCTTCTAGGGGCATAGTTCAGTGTTTAATTTATTTCAAAGTAGGCCTACACATGCACACTTGTTGTAACAGGTAAAATTAAAAAAATATTAAAACTTTTAAAAGTTTATAAACTGTTATGTTTTGTGGCTCCAGACTATTTTTCTTTAGTGGAAGAGGAGGCAAAATGGCTCTTTTGATAGTAAAGGTTGCTGACCTCTGGCCTAGGGTGACAACACTAATACTCCATTGATACAGAGCAGTCATTGGTGTCATCCTAGGGCAGAAAGTGAGGTTCTGGCAGGATCACCAGGTGATAAGATAGGAACCTGAAAGTCACCACATCAAAGGACTGATAAGCTGCAATATATTACATTTTTGTTCAGGGGTTTGGATTAAGTATGTACTAATTTACGATCATTTTGTACGTGGTTGGCAGTAGTAATATGTGGCCTGCTTTTTTTGTGCTTAGCTCCTTTGTGTTACCTGCTGCTCTGCTTTCCCATGTGGAGAATGTGAGTCATGCATGGTGACTCATAAGACGAGCTGAGCCAATGTTATAGAACATGTTATTCCTATGAAAAACACAGCAACATTCCGGAGCGGAAAAACCAGCAAGGAACAGAGATCTCCGTAACTGTTTGTACGACTCGCTACTTATAGGAGGGGCACTGCCTTATGTTAACCACAAATGCATTGGATCTGATTTATTAAAGCTCTCCAAGACTGGAAAAGATATAATGGGAGAGACTTTTAGAGTTGTGATGACTATAACAACAAATTGTTGCAGGTGTAATTGTTTCATAGTAAGATTAACTGGCTGATATGTACAGCAGCCTGCATTTCTACTTCTCCAGTGTGTATAATTGGCAGTTTTTCTTGCTCTCTGACAATAAATATAACTTTATAATATATATAATACTCTAAATAAGTGGTCCCCAACTTTTTGGGACTGGCGGACCACTAAAATTACTGGCTCCGGACCGCACATTCACGGGGAGTCTGGTATCACTCAAAGGGGAAGAAACTTCACCTTTAGTGACGTCATGATCCCAGAACCAGCACACTCAGGCTCAGATCTGCGATGGGGGAGTGGGTGGGTTGTGTCCAGAGACAGAACCGGCCCACTTCCCTGAGCCTGTGACCTGTACAGGGGACGTGGTCTGAGGCTCTAGCCGTTGCGCCCCCCCAGGTGGAGTCCTTCTTCTGACCCCGCTCGGGGATGCCCGGCCAGAGCTGAAGACCACCGGTTGGCGACTGCTGATCTAAATTATTCTTCTTCCTGGAAAAGTTTATCCAGAAGATTATTTTAAAAATTACAAACTGTGTAAAAAATTATTTTTCTCCTGGAATTCTTTGGATTTTAGTGCTGAATAAATGATCTGCGCCTTGATCTTTTCTGCCTCTGCAAAGTAAAGGACCTATCTTCAGGCACAATGCCTGCAAATTCTGCTTTTAGCAATGACAACCGGTTTGATAATTTAGGTTTGCCACTGACAACAGATGGCAATTACAGAAGCAGATATATTTATCTAGCCATATATCTTTATAAATACACAAAGGGCCTGATTTATTAAAGCTCTCCAAAACTAGGGAGGATACACTTTCAACAGTGAAGCTGAGTGATCCAGCAAACCTGGAATGGATCTGCTCCAGGATGGAAAACATTTGCCAACTAATAGCAAATGGTTTTTAAGAAATCAATTCCAGGTTTGCTGGTTGTCCCAGGATAGTCTATCTTGTCCAGTCCAGGAGGGCTTCAATAAATCAAGCCCATTAAATCTGAACCAGTTCTTTTTGGGTTGAATACTTTGGGATATTTGATGCTTAATATTGACCTAAAATTATTACTCTGCTGGTGCAATCCTTTTGCTACAAACAATGGAACAAACAGGGAAGCAATGTTTAACTAATGACAAGAATTGAAAATCCATCCCTTGGCAAAATGGAAAATATGGGGAAGGGTAAGATCCTAAATTAGTTTTTTTTTAATACTGTCAATGTCCCCACTGGGGATATTCACACTTGTATTTAAACTGGGAAACTAGAAAGAAATAGAGGGGGACAACATTTTGGAGTTGTCCATAGAACAAGAAGTAGGGGGAAAGCTAATGCTGTCAATTGTTACAGAGACTTGTCTATAAAAGGGGAATTTCTCTCACTTTGGCTTAGTCTACACGGACTGTTTCCCCAGCGTTTAACCTGAGGCTTTTAAAGCCCTTGTTTGAAGTCCCCATGCATTCCAATGGGCTAATCTACACCAGGACGTTTCCTTCAGGCACGTTTTTAAGCTTTATTTTAAACGTTGCTTGGCTACAAACAATGGAACAAACAGGGAAGCAATGTTTAACTAATGACAAGAATTGAAAATCCATCCCTTGGCAAAATGGAAAATATGGGGAAGGGTTAGATCCTAAATTAGTTTTTTTTAATACTGTCAATGTCCCCACTGGGGATATTCACACTTGTATTTAAACTGGGAAACTAGAAAGAAATAGAGGGGAACAACATTTTAGAGTTGTCCATAGAACATGAAGTAGGGGGAAAGCTAATGCTGTCAATTGTTCCAGAGACTTGTCTATAAAAGGAGAATTTCTCTCACTTTGGGGGATTTCAAAAGGCTAAATGAATTTGCAATAAGGCCGGTGGTGCTTTTTGCATAAAGGGGCAGGCAATGTTTCTTCTGCAGTAACTGTTCCTATTGCCTAATCATTGCTGATTATTGTTGATTGCCAGGTCAACTCCCCAATCCCTGGCTGGCACCTGCCAGTAATGAATGTAACTCCCTATATGTCATCTCCACATGGCCAAATATCACCTTCAGGAAGTAAATAAGAAGGAAGATGAAGACACTTTGTGTGGATGGACCCCCGTTGTCCAAGTGGGAATCAAACAATGAGGCTTTGGGAACCAGTTGCAGGACCAGGAGGAAGCCTTTGGGGTGAGAAATAAGATATGAATGTCACTTTATACATCTTTCTCTCGGCAAAATTAGTAGGTAATCCTTTAGTTGTTTAAATATTTTTGAACCCAGAGTTTAGCTTTTTAGATCAATTGAATTTAGAAATCATGGAAAAGAAGCAAGTTTTTCTACAATATCTGATTTTAATTGTTCTTGGTAGGACATGTCCTTGTTCAGTTTAACTTTCATACTGAACCTCCCAATTCATCACAAATCTTCTTAGCAGATTTTATGTGAGTTTAATTAATGTAATCTACCTGTAAAAGCCTCCCTTGTGTACACATCCCAAAGCCCAAAGACTGAGATTTTGGGTGACGACATTTTGGATGTGATGTCAGCAGCCCCTGCAGACTTCGGGCTAACACTTCATTTCACATTACTTCTTGCCATGGCAGCTACAGTGGTTATGTACAAGGATGAAGGGAGGGGAGGAAGTGTTAATTAGGCACTTTCAGAAGAGGAAAGGGACTATAATGTGCACAGAGCAAGGAGGATGTGCGAGGGAATTAGCTTTTCCTGATGTAGTCTGGCAGTTGTTTGGCAAAAGTACATTGCAAGCAAATTAAAAAAATAATTGATAGATTTTTCATATAAAATACTTAATTTTCTGTGCTTTAAAATGCAATTTTTTAGGTTGATTACTGAATCTGAACTGCTGATGGGTTAATACTATAGGTCTGTAAAAAAGCAGTGTTGTGTTCATGGAACTGTTTACCTGTAAACAAAATGGAATGAAGCTTTTGGATATTTCGTCTTATTGAGGGAATACCATTTTGGGCTGTGAAATGTGACTTAACTGAAATAGCATCTGTCTCCGATTTGGATGGCCCATGTACCTCAAATCCTTATAATCCCTTGGATTATCATTACTCTCCAAATGTAAATGTACTCTCCAAATGTTTGCTGCATATTTTTTGACAACACACAAAAGTGCTCTTTTTTATCCCTGATCATCCTACAAGTTGAGGGGACTCCCACTAATCATTATTCTTCATTTATCAATAATCTTCATTTAAAGTTTACAAATGCTTGATCAGGCAGGTCATTATTGCAGAAGAGACAGACGATATCAGCATCAGCTTTGGTTGCCAGGGAAAACTGGCTTTGTCTGCATGGGAGTTACTTCTTCCCAGTAGGGCCATTCAAGATGTGCGAGGATCATCTGTGGGAGGGGAATGGAAAGATGGCGCCGCCATTCAATGGGATGCAGGTAGGTGACTCAGGTGAGTTAAAGAAGTGGATGACCTCTTTAAAGTGACCTGTTCTTTGTCTATGGAAGGACTAAATGCCCTTTCCTATGCTAATAAAAAGTATAATTTTACTGTTGTCTCTTTCCACACTGGGGAATCTTTTCCTAACTCCCTTTGCGTTTAACTACATGTTTCCCAAAGCTGTGGGTTGGGATGAGAGAGGATGAGATGCAAGCTGAAAGTCAGAACAGCCGAACCATCCTGGGCCTTGGGGCTTAGGCTGTAATGTAATGTGCCCCAGCGTGGAGTTAGAGTCGTGCGGGATGCCTTCATGAATGTTCCTTGTTTTGCTGGAGAACAGAAGGACTGAAGAGTGGGAGAAGGCTGCTCCAAGACAGTGAGAAAAGAGAAAAACACCTGATATGATGCCTGTGGAATCGGGGCCAACCTGTCTCTTGTTGACTCCACTACACTGCATACGCTCAGTTTGTTGCCATGTTTCTGCTATAGCGCCCACAATCTTTTTTTCTTTATACTGAAGATCAGTGGATTGTTTTGTGCCTTAGAGGCATGTCTACCCCTTAGGATTGGTAAGTGCTGTTTTCTAGGTATTCTACACCCCGATCCCTTTTTCTCAGACCTCAGTTGCTAATAAAAGCCCAGCAGCCCCCATTGGGATGTGCTACACTTAAAAAAAACTTTTGTCTAGAGCTGGCCTTACATTTTTGCATGGGATTCCAATTTATAATATGCAGACATAACCTTGCATGTGAACAAGTTCCCTGCACTTGGCAGACTTCCGAAAACTTAACAATGGAGACGGAATGGTTTGCTGCGGCACAACAGACCTCATACACAATGTGGACACATACATTTCTGGGTGTTGGCTGCTCTGGACGGAAGCCAAACATATTAAAAGTATATATTTTTATACTGCATTCTAGTATCAGGTTCTACATAAGCAACCTTTTATTTGTAGTGACAGTTTTCGAACAATCAGAAAAAGAAAACTTTAAAAACTTTTGGTAGCTTTTGCAAAGATTAACAGATCTTATGTTTTTGAGGAACTACTCAATTGCTGTAATCTCACTGCTTGCTGCTAATTAAAACACAGCTCCAGTTTTCGGATGTATTTATTTTTTTTACTTACCTGCAATAGCAGAGGGCATGGTGTAAGCTTATTCCCTTACAAATGACCAAGATCAAGCTGGAAATTACCTAATCTCTACTGGGACATGTAACCTCTGAGTGCATGAACATGACAAGTGCCCTTCCCATTCACCCTCCATGTAGATTCTGATTTCCCAGGATAGCCATGACAACTTTCCAGGTGTACTATAGGTGTGTATAGATTCCACAATGACAAAATAATTACTGACTACAAGGAGGTGGTGGTATCGGTCATTAAACAGAATTAGTGTTAGATATTTTATGCAAATTCCTTGTCACTGTCATTGTAACACTTCCAGGTTTTTGTTTCCTCTCCCAGATCACATTATTCACCTATTCAATACCCTTCTCTGCTTTTCTTTCGAATAAAATGGAGCTATCGTCAGTAGTTACCAACTACTTTTTGAGCTGGAGTGCCAACTCAGAGATGACATACTTTTGTAAATCCTGGTGCCTGGCAAAAAATGTCTGACACAGAGAAATCCCTGCTGCCCTGTGTCAGGTTTGCTACAAAGAGTATATGATTCCTCCTGTCTGCAGGAGACTAATGGCATCATGAGAACCTGTGTAACATAACTGGAAAACAATGACTGTGTATTGATAAATGATGAAATAATTCTATTCTTTCTTTACATAGTTACATGTCTATTATATATAACTGGAAATAAGCTTCAAAGAGTACCAGGGAGGAATGTAAGTTGTTACAGTTGTGGTTTCATTCAGTGCTTGACCATTGCCTAGCATTTAGTGCTAAACCCGGAAAATGACAGTGGATGTGTAATGTACCCAAGATCCAGCATTGCCTGGGGTAGAGTACACCAGCTTTTCTCTGCTGTCTGGTACACCAGAATGTGGATGGGAATCAAAGAATGAGACTTTGGGAACCAGCTGCATGACCAGGAGGACGCATTTGGGGGTGAAAAATAAGATGTCACTCTTTTTATCATTCCCTTTGCAAAATTAGTAGTTGAATTTGTGTAAATATTTTTTACCCCAGAGTTTAGCTTTTCAGATCTGTTAGAGTTGTACAGTTCACTTACCACATCAGAAGCATGACATTTTGTTTGTTAGGTCAAAAGTAAATTTGGAATCACAGTTTGAAATGGATAAAAGTTCCGGATCTGTATGAAAATAAGTAGCAGAGGAACAGTCAGAAGTGAAAGACAGGTTAAAGTTCTGCAGGACATGTTACACACATTGGGCCTGATTTATTATATTATATTTATTACCCTCCAAGAGGATAAGACTATTACGGGGGAACCTGGGTGTTAGAGGAAACCTGGAATGAATCTGGTACAGGAATGAAAACATTTGCCAAATAATAGCAAATTATTTTAAGAAATACATTTTAGGTTTGCTGGATTACCTAGGTTCAGTATTGGAGAGAATCTTGGAGAAAATCAGGCCCATACTGTACATGTGTGTGTTTTTTTGGGAAATAAATTATACTGAGCTAAGCTAAGGGATATATTTATAATGTGTACTCCATAAAAGTCTATAAAAAAGTTCTTCCCAAGGTTGGTGACATGTTGCCCAAATTCCTTTTCTAGTTATGTTGCTATCAGCATTTTTAGTCTTTCCAGTGCTTGCCAAGTTTCTGTTCTCAAGCCTGTATTTCTCCCACATTACACAGCACATTAATAAACAGGCCCCCATTATAAATACCCGTCCCTGTGTAAAGGGTAACTACAAAAAATGTGCTTATTTAAATGGAGTGTGCAAGGTGGAGCATAAAGTACACCTGATGTTAAAAAGTAGAGATTTTCAGCTAAAGTGTTAATTGTTCCTAAGCTGTACTGTAAAAGAAGTCTTGGTTCCCTTCTGAAATAAAGCAGTGAGCTTCCTTGGCAGTTGTGTTCTGAAGACACATAACATATTTCTACAGTATGAGATCATCTACAGCAGTGCTGGCTCTAAAAGCTCGTCTAGCCAGATCTAGAATGAAATGTAGTGATGTCATTTTGGCATTGCTCATTGTTCTATGTCGCATGTTGTCTGTTCACAGCAAAATCTTCCATATACAAGCAACC
>NC_092871.1:15938644-16020602 GCF_032062135.1 Pyxicephalus adspersus
ACTCTTTGTGTATTCAAGGAAGTTTGGTGTGACGTTGGTGGAATGTCTCTTTCATGTCTTCACTAATATACCATTCTTACTAGTTGATGACATAGGACCAAGCTTCTGAAGTTGAAGAGGGCAAAGTTTTATTATAATATTCAAGCAAACACTGTATTTAAAGATAATTTTCTTGTGTTAGTAACAATGTTCCTGTCAACCCTTCCTGGCTACAGACATTAAGTTTGTGAGTGCGCATAAGGTTGAGTTTAACACTTTCAATAAAGGAAGAAAAAAAAGGACGAGCCTGAAAGTGTGATTTGGTGTAATTATTCTGCAGATCCTTTCTGTCTCCTCTTGGATGGTGGGATCAGCTGTCTAGGTAATTCTGGGGGTAGGCCATGCCCATCCAGTTTGACTTCAATTAAATGGCTTGCCAAGGCAAATTCTTCATCATCAAGCATACCATCGCGATCAACATCAGAGAGCTTCCATATCTTGCCTAGTACAGAATTGGGCAACTTAGTGGTTATCATCCAGTTTTTGGCTTTGGTGCCAGTTAATTTGCCATCAGTGGGAGCCAAGTTAAAGAATATTTCATCATATTTAGGTTTGTCTTTGGTAACTACCCAGTCCTCGTCATCAAGGCCTTCAAAGATTCCATCAATCGAGCCTTCAATGAAGGGACCATTGTGGGTTCCATCAAAGGCTCCACCTTGTACTATATTGTCAGTGGTGTCCAGGTCTTCCTGCTTCAGCAGTGGCATCAGTTTTGCAATGTCAACCGTCAGCATCTCATCCAAAACCTCAATCATATTAAATTTTAAGGAATGAAACTTTGTGAAGTCATGAATCATTAGCTGCTCCTGTTGAATGCTTAACACATGTCAATAAGAGAAAATGAATACTTATTCCTGGCCTCCTATAACTAAAGTTGAAACAGAGCGTCTAATGTTACCCTACTCCCAGGATGATTTACAAATATAACAATAGCATTTAATAAACTAAGTTTACTTTTAATAAGTTGTATTGCTTTCCCTGTTTAGGTATCCTGTCTGATAAAAATGTATTGTTTTGGGACACTATATCCTTTTCTTTAAATTACCACAACAAATGTTCTCTATAATATTGTTCTCTATCATGTGACCGCACTTCACCCCTCTTTCCAGTTTTGCAGGGCTGGTCCTGACCTTGTTGTGTTTGCCATTAATGGCTTATGCAAGAAATATGAACATTGTTGAGACATACCAAACATTAACATCTTCTCCTTCTTTCATTATAGTGGAGACAGAGGTCAACCTGTTCTTGTGATTGCTGCTCTGGAAGGGTTGATTGATTCGCCTGATGACCATCCCGATTGTCTTTCTCTCTGTCACCAATAACACGGGCTACTCAGACCACACATTCACCTGCTTAGCAGTTTAGTTCATTGACACATTTAGCAAGCTGCCGTGTGCTAGTGGAATGGTGGGCTTCTTTCTGCTAACGGTATGTCTACTGAACAATTTCATACAGTTGAGTTTGCTAGAATGCAGTCAAGAGGTGATCGCCATATATGCTAATACACCCTGCGTCTTTATGCTGCTTTATTGAAACAGAGAGCCTGTTTAAAAACCCTACTACCTAGGCACTATATATAGGAAATATCATGGAAAGCCACATTCAAGATAGACTTTTCCCTAACTGGACAGTGAGCTAAGTCAGCATGTACTTACCTGCATTTTGGCACAGTCTGGGAAATCTCCTGGAGAAATGTGATGTTCAAGCTGTATTTTGGCATAAATAACAGGTAACTCGGCAATTAGCTGCTTCTTCTTGTTTCCTTTACGGAAGACGGACGGCATTTCCTTCTTCAGGTAGCTGATAATGTGAGCGTGAACCTATCATAAACACAAAAGTCATTTTCATTAACCGTATCATTAATATCATAGGCACAAATATATGTAAATGTCTTCCTAACAGCACAGTATGTTAGCTATCTAGCATTATTTTTTATAATAATAGATTTTATATCTTTTTTACGTCTTTTATTGGTGATCTGTTTAAACTTTTATTTCGGGCTTAGAGTGGATTGAAATGGCAAGTGGCAGAATACAATCACTGGACAATCAATATAATCAATGACAGGATCAATGGACAGAAAGTCAGCTATATATTGTATAACCATTTTATTTCCAATTTAGTTAGTTTTATTAAATATAAAAAAAGAATACAGAACACCTGCTTCAGGTAAGAGACCAATTCACATACGGGGAGCCCTGTAACATCTGTATATAGATTATGTACAGTTGCATACCAACAGTAACCCACTGATTGACTCTCCTTAGGCAATGTACACACGTCAGATGGTTCTTGTCCTATAATCGACTCAGGGCTGATATCGGACGGGAATCTGGCGTGTGTACAGCGCTCGTTGTCCGTCATCTGAATGACCGCCCTGGCAGGTCTACGGATGAGGAACAATTGTAATAAAAATGAAGAGGAGAAAGCGCAGCTCTCCCCCTCCCCTCTCCATACAGCAGAACGGTGCTGTATGTACAACACTCGTTCATGCATCTTGCAGTCATTTGGCGTTGGAAAGGATTGTGAAAGATCCTACACAAATGGTAATGGAATTGAGCTTAAAGCATACACATGAAAAGAAAAGCAAGGCGAAGAACAAATTAAGGGTCTATCCACAGCACAACAAATAAAAGTTAGGCAGCAATCGTAGCTCAATGGTTAGCACTCTGGCCTTTGCAGCGCTAGGTCCCAGGTTTGAATCTCAGCCAGGATACAATCTGCATTGAGTTTGCAGGTTCTCCCTGTGTCTGTGTGGATTTCCTCTGGTTTCTTCCCACATTCCAAAAACAGGTAAATTAATCGGCTTCCCCTCAAAACTGACCTTAGACTTAATTAAAGACATATGTTTGAGATAGGGACATTATATTGTGAGCCCCTTTGATGGACAGCTAGTGACATGACTATGGACTTTGTAAACAGTTACGTAATATGGCGCCACTATATACATACTGTGAAATAATAATAAAGTTGAACTGCAAGCAAACAGCTAAATACCTATGAAGAAGCTGTTTTACACACCAAAGGTTACCTTTATTTTAAGTTACCCTGACACATGCTGGTTCTTGGGGAGAAGAACAAATGATATCACTCCAGATAAACAGGAATACTTGTTTGGCCATTCCTGTTTGAAACAGAAACTTTGCATACTTCATAATAGAATTGAATCCTACATGCATGTCTGCAAGACCATTGCCCTATGTTTAGCTTTATGATGGCAGCTCAGAATTATAAACATCTTTTCCGGATGAACCAATATTATATGTCATGTAGCACACCCAAAAGCAAAAAGGAGGCACATATGACTTGATTTACTTTCAATCTTTATGACTAAAATGATTCTGTTCTGTCCATTTGTGGTTTGTTTAGCACATTGTTTGTTGTATTATGAGATTGAGACACCTGTCTGCAGGTGGTAGCAACCTTATAAATTGTGAATTTCTTTCTCATTGCCATTGCCTCCCACCTCACTATTTTTTGTCTTCATCCTTTTAATAGATAGACATAACACTTGGCACAGACAAACTTAAGAATACACTGTGTGACTAGCACTTGTAGTGTCTCTTCTCTGTCCACGTCACTGTCTGTCCGTCAGCATCCTGTGCTCTTCCTGCTGAGGAAGCCTGGAGAATTCTCTGGAGTTGGCAGCAAGTACCAGAGACTGTAACATTAATAAAGAGAATGGTAGGAAGGCCGAAGAGGAGGGAGCGTGGGACATCTAACACTTCAAGGGAACAGGATGACCGAAAAGCTCTGAGCTTCCTTTGAGACTGACACCATTAGTGACACAGACACGCTTATCTCTTTCAAATGTGACAGGAACCATCAGATTAGAGATAAGATAGCACTCTCTCTGTCCATCGTCCATTGCTTATATTCAGCTTCACTATTACATGTACTATACTCTTCTGTTGTCTTTGTAGAAAGAAAAATTTGTTAAATATTTTCTTACATACGTCACATTGGTATATGTCTTTGCTTCAAAAGAGATTCCTAAAAATATTTTGAAACTACTTGTTATTGGAAGACAATTTCACTTTTAGTGAAATTATCCTTTAAAACTTCTCCCTTCTCCACTCTGAGTATAAATCTCATCAAATAACTAACTTCAGCGCCACTCTAGAAATAGACAATGCAGTGCAATAGTGCAATGCAGAGAGAGTTGCAAAATGAAGATCTCCTTGAGGCATGCTACAAGTGTTTGCCTATATGTGTAACACTAATCTGTGTAAGGTTTACAATACAAATTCTTTGAAGTGAAGTTGTCCTTAAAAAAATGTGTAAAGGGTTTCCAGGATAACTCACCAAATTCCCTTTAGTATACACATTTATTCCTTTAAAAGTCACAAATCATGTTATAATTCACCCATTGTAATTTATTAATAAACATTCATTACAATAACTTGCCACACCCCATCTGAAAATTAAGGTTAGGGATACAGTGGAATAATGTGCTGTGTAAGCTGGTGGAGGGGGTCCTTAGGTGCAGAAAAGGGGGAACTCGGGCATCTAGTTTGGTGGTGTTCAAAGAACAGCCCTGGTGGGGCAGTCTAAAAAACTGTAGGCATTATTATATGTCGGTATTTTACTCATGCTATTCTGTAATACAGGGTTGGGTGGACCATAAGAGCATGCTCATTACTCTATAAAACTTTAGGCAAAGAAACTTAGGAAGTTCCTAACTTTTCTATACTAAAAGAATGTTTAAACTGTGTTCATAGCAGTTACTGAGGAGGTGCCCTTTACGTTAACAACTAAAGTATATCTTCAAGTGAGGAAGAGTCACAACTTAGAGATCCATCCCATAGCATGCAGGGAGATCATAGACCTTCCTCGCTCTGATTTATTGCTGTGACCAAATTTGTTCAACTGTGTACCGGACAAAACTGCGATCATAAATTCCACAATTCTTTCCTGCACTTTGAGTCACGCACAGTCCTTTGACCTGTATAAGACCCTAAACACAAACTTCATAGACCTTTACAAACCTTGAACTTCAGAAAATTATGTATTGCACCCTAAATAGATCTAATATCCTAAACCCATTAAAATGTATGGGTTTATAAATACTCCAAGCCAACAAATCATAACTAGATGACAGGATTCCCACCAGGGGTGTAACCATAAGTTTAAAGGAACAAGAACAGAGCAGATTGGGTGCATTGGAAACAAATCTAATTTTAGTTTGTTCTGCAGCACTTTGTTTACACCTATGTGGCTAATTAATGTGGAATGATGCCAAAGTAAAAGCATTTTCCTCAATACCAATTAGGAATGTTTCCTTAAATTTAGCTCACTGTGGTAGGATTGGTTGTTATAGGTAGTAGTCAGGTTTTCACAAATTAGGCATTGGTGGGTAGAAGGAGAAAAGGAGACCTGTACCAGCAAAGAGAGAATGTTTAACATTTTACCAGTGGGTAACTGGTGCAAACACCTACTCCACTGAGTATTTTGCCCAGTCTTTGACTTTGACCAGTCTGTGACTGTTCCCAGTTATCTAGGTATACATAGTTAGTCACATTCAACTATTCTATAGCAGCCCCTTTCAAACTCTTGACCTCAAAAGTACCCTTAAAATAATTTTGAGATCCCAGGTAACCCGTACATTTTTAGACACATACTGTACCTAGACCAATACCAACAAGTTGTAGAATACATTAACAAGATGAATAAGTTGTAGAAGTGACCACCTTACATTAGTGACTATTGCAGCAGTGACCCCCTTACACAGTGACCCCCTTCAAAAGGGTCCCTTTTTTCCCCATGAAGATATTTCAGTATTTATCAAAGTAGCTAAGATTAACCACTAGTAACTAATAGGTTTCTTAGATAAACTGCAAACAAGCTTCAAAACTACAGGTCAAGTCCAATTGAAGATATCAGATTATTAGTAAAATTACAAAGTATTTATATAGCACATATTACGCAGCGCTGTACAAAGTCCATATTCATGTCACTAGCTGTCCCTCAAAGGAGCTCACAATCTAATATCCCTACCATAGTCATATGTCAGTAACACAGTCCAAGGTCAGTTTTAGGGGGAAGCCAATTACCGATAAACTAACTGCATCTTTTTGGAATGTGGAAGGAAACCAGAGAACCCTGAGGAAACCCACGCAAACATGGGGAGAACCTGCAAATGCCATGCAGATAGTGTCCTGGCCAAGATCCAAACTTGGGACCTAGCGCTGCAAAGGCCACAGTGCTGCCCCTCAGATCTAATTACATGATAACCAAATGGAATAGGCAGTGGACAGACACAGAAGGGGATTTGCCCCATATCTTTGTACATGCAATAGTTTTAAAGATTAAGTTGCTAGAGACTGAATCTGGTTGGACAGGCTGATCTCAACTTGTATGTTTTCCTTCAAGCTTCACACTAAAAAGTGGAGGACAAAATAACAGGAACACATAACAATGTTATGATATCAGTGAATTACCGGTAGTTTGGGCATCAAGAACCTGACACACAACCGAAAATATGACTCACTTTTCAGCTGTGTTGGTAATAGGGATTTGGTTGCTTTTACTGCAGTTTGCTATGGCTATTATTGCTGACCTGCTTGCTTGACTGATATGTTAACCCTGTTCAATCGCCCAGCCTCAGTACAAGATGGATTTAGACAAACAATAAAGTATAACAATAGCAATATGTCTTTGCGTTCACAGTTTTTGGTGTTTGTCCCTGAAAATTTTCCCTTATAATGACCACCTGCTATAAAACTTTCATGTTTTTTCCTGCAAGTTAGATCAAGGTTGTAGTCCTTCCCTACTATATTGAAAAACAAAAAGACAATTGGCTGGTGTTTTACTTCAAAACTGTAACTCCAGCCAAACTATTTTTTTTACTTTTTGGAAAGAGATTTTCTCCTATTCCCTAACATTGGGACAGTCTGTGAGGAATATCTATCTGATTGGGTATGACAGAGGGTTAAAATAATTGCTTGGAGTTTCAGTTAAATCATATTCATCTAATGAAATTCTTCATTGTCCTATAAAAAGTTCAACATGACAAAAAGTATGTATATTTTAATTTTTAGTTTCTTTCTTTAGGAGAACAACACTACCACAAGGTCCTGAACAATATAAGAAATTCCATAGACATTTCCGAGGCAATAATGTTTCAGCCTTCTGGGCAACATCATGAAATCTGCAGTTTCACATCATTGCATGCAGTACCACAAAGATTACATAAACATACCTGAAAATTCAAGTATAGTTAGAGACTGTTGTGATATATCTATTGGCCTGATTTATTAAACCTGTGCAATGCTGGGGACCACTTCCATTAGTGAAGCTGGGTGATCCAGCAAACCTGGAATGGATTTCTTCAAAGTCATTTGCTATGTAAATGTTTTGAGTCCTGGTCCAGATCCATTCCAGGTTTGCTGGATCACCCAGCTTCACTGATGAAAGTGTATCCTGTCCAGCTTTGAAGAGTTTTATTAAATCAGGTCCTATGCATATATATAAAGATATTTGGCTAGATAGATAGATCTGCTTCTGCAATTGTCATCTGTTGTCAGTGGCAAACCTAAATAATCAATTTGGTTGTCATTATCAAATGCAGAACTTGCAGGCATTCTGCCTGAAGATGGGTCCTCTACTTTTCAGAGACAACAAGATCAGGGAGCAGATCATTTGTTCAGCACTAGAATCTAAAGAATTCCAGGAGAAAAAGAATTATACACAACCTATTTGTAATTTTTAAAATAGACTTCTGCATGAACGTTTCCAAGAAGAAGATTAATTTAGAGTATAAGTTATATTTATCATCAGGGGGCACAACAGGAGTGTAAGAATTTGCCCTCAAATATACAAGCTGGAGAAGTAGAAATGCAAGTTACTGTACATATCAGCTAGTTAATCTTACCATGAAAACAATTTGTTGTTATGGCCATCACAACTCTAATATTATATTCTAATTCTGATCTATCCATTGTTTTTTTATGTTATGTGTATGCATATGCCTTTAAAGAATAAAAAATACGCATAGTAGTACTTTATGTGGTTATGGAAAGCTTCCGTAAGCCAGGCTCTTCTTGAATTATTTTCACAGATGTGCATGTACCAGGATTATATACACCTCCCTCCTCTTGTTGAGGAAATCCCATGGTTAGCTCTCATTATTAGGACAAAGCAGGGGGACACAGTTTGAAGGTGACAGGAAGAGATAAGGAGGTCCTAATGTTTCCATGCTGTCTCTGGAGCCATCGCTCAGTTTCCCAATGTAATCAGAAAGACACGTACCTACAATGTTCTTCCACCCCTCCACCAGCATAACATAACTTTAAATAATTGTTACTCTTCGGGGTTAGCCAACTCCAAACATTATCCCAAATAAATCATCCAAGAAGTAAACATAAACATACACAGGTTCCAGGTGGTGATAAGTTTAGCGGATAATTAAACAATGAAGGAGCAGGGGGAGTTTAGATGAATTGACAGTAAAGAGAAACTTTTGTTAAGGTATGGGTAGAGACTGGAAAGAGAGCAAGAGAGGAATGACAGCAGGTTAAATTCCTAATGAACCTTCATGGTGCAGGGTATTACAATGTATGTAAACCCCAACAATCTATCTTACTTGCCTTTTGATCTGTTTAATATATTATAGCATTACACACTGTACATAAGAACTGTAAAGCCACGTAAAAGGAAAAAACATCAAGAGTTATTATATAGGAGAGATCAGAAGATAGAAAATGACCAAAAAGGTTACTAGGGAGGATGAAGGAATCTAGTTATAATAGAAATTAAAAGTTACTGATGTTGGGAGAATATTAGTTACTACAGTGGCGAGATCAGAAGTCACTGTTGAGGGAAGATCAAAAGTAACTGATGATGACAAGTAGAGTTTCTTAGGGGGTACATAAAAGAAAATCCCAGGGCAAAACAGATCAGGAGTCATCAGTGGTGTTAGATCAGGAGTCACTGGTGGTGTTAGATCAGGAGTCACTGGTTCTGGTAGATCAGGAGTCACCGGTAGTGTTAGATCAGGAGTCACCGCTGGTGTTAGATCAGGAGTCACCGGTGTTAGATCAGGAGTCACCGCTGGTGTTAGATCAGGAGTCACCGGTAGTGTTAGATCAGGAGTCACCGCTGGTGTTAGATCAGAAGTCACCGCTGGTGTTAGATCAGAAGTCACCGCTGGTGTTAGATCAGAAATCACCGGTGGTGTTAGATCAGAAGTCACTGGTGGTGTTAGATCAGGAGTAACCGGTGGTGTTAGATCAGGAGTCACTGTTGATGGTAGATCAGGAGTCACCAGTAATAGTAGTTTAAGGAGTCACCAGTGATGGTGGATCAAGAGCCATCGGTGCTGTTAGATCAGCAGTCACCCTTGATGGTAGATCAGGAGTCACCAGTAATAGTAGATCAAGGAGTCACCAGTGATGGTGGATCAAGAGCCATTGGTGGTGTTAGCTCAAGAGCCATCGGTGGTGTTAGATCAGGAGTCACCGGTGGTGTTAGATCAGGAGTCACCGGTGGTGTTAGATCAGAAGCTACTGGTAAGGGGAGATTAGGAGGCAATAGTGATGGGGATTAGCGGTCATTGGCCATGGTAGATCAAGGGTCACTGCTAAAGGGAGATCCAACATCACTGGTAAGGGGAGATTAGGAGTCACTAGTGATGGGGAGAGAACTCTCTGTTGATGGTAGATCAGGAGTCACTAGTCAGGAGAGATGAGAAGTCACAGGTAAATAATCTTTGGTGGGAAGAGAGCATGACAAGTACAGCCCAGTACCTTTAGGTGTACAAAGCCAGTAAATGAGTATAGAAATAGAAATAGATTCAGGCCGACTGAAGACATTAGTATGTTAAAAAAAAGACAGACTGTATTATGAAGAAGGCAAACACCTGTTGACAAAGAGAAGAAACAATAGTGGTGCAAGAACAAAAGTTACAGAAATGGTGGCACAACCCGAGAGAACATAGGGTACTGGGGCTGGCAGGGCATTATAATGTGATTGGCAGGTATCAAGTCTTTTTAGTTTGTTCCTCAGTTATTTCATGTCAGTAAATATTTTCTCTTACACTACAGCTTTTGTTCTCTCTCACACAGTGCTTGTTCCTCTCTCCCCCACTCATACTCTCTTATTCTGTGAGTAAACTGACAGGAATGTGCTGGCTTTGGGTCACACACCATTTTCCCAGTCTGCCTGCCAGAGACCAGAACGAGAAGCAGAATCTTCTAGTGTCAGAGCAGGCCTGTTCTTCCATGTTTAGTGTCATTGCCAAGGTCTTTACCTCTCTTGTACCTCACCAACAGGCAGACATACCGTTCTGTGTGCAAGTGCAGTCTCAGACATGTTAACCTGTTTCCAAACTATGGCATATAAAATAGATTATATTATACAATATTATATCTGATGCAGTTCTGCCTTTGCTAAAAAAAGAATCCAATTCTCAAATCCCACCCGTGCTATAGAATATAGACCTAACCACTTTAAAGGATAATTCCTCCCAAAATAAATTTTTTTTTTTAATAGTTGGAAAAGTCTCAACACCCCCCATTTCTAGCAAAGCATATACAGTATGTTGTGCTGTGCTTTATAAATGTGGAGTGTATATTGGAATTAGTTTACTAATTAGTTTACTAAAGTAAAGTTTCATAAACATTTGCCTTTTTTTCTACAGAAATATTGAAGACTGTTGAAGACTAACACAGGTTTGTGCAATCACCATACGGTGCTACAATTCAGCACTTTTGTTAGTTTGGAATTGTCAGGTTCAAATAAATTCTTTAAAAGTAAGTAAGCCAATCCTCAAAGGAAATCTACATTTTTTAAGCTAAAGAGTTGATTGCATGGAGATTAATTAGTAATTAGTTAACAGTATAGCTGTTTTATTGAACAATAAAGTAATAATCAAATAATAAAACTGACAAATACGTTTTTATGATACAGAACCCATCTTTCACACCTATAGAGATACTTTATAATTTATATAAATATATGCAAAGGTCTGGTAAAGCCATTTTAGGTCTGCTGTACTATGGCTTTTTAACAAGCCCTCTAATGTGTAACTTTGACCCCCTTTTCCTCCAGAAAGCTTTCATATGGACCTAATAGAGCCATATATATCCTTGTTATGGTTCTCTGTTCTGCAATTGTGTAACCTTGCTAACTGATCACATGCTGTGTGTTTATGGAGAGCAATCTATTCACAGTGAGAGGTCTACATATCCATTTCCCTTTTTAAACATGTGTCTATATTACTTGGATACTAGTTGTGTGATAACAAAAAATGTTTAACAACTGCAGTCTAGCCTAAAGCCCTAATAAGAGGGAATTCCCCCAGACTCACTTTCAAAAGAGTTTGACTCGCGCATCTGCCAACTAAACTATAGTATGTCTAAAAAGCTACAGAACAAAAAAATAAACCTACAGTAAGTGCATAAGATCTATAGTTTTCTCCCCATCATTTACAGAAATGTACATAGTACGGCAAAAAAAAATCTATTTCAAAAGACTACATAGTCTATAGAGAAGGGTAGTGATCAGGAGAAGTGATTTACAGGGACAGTTTGGGACAAAGTGGGGCCCTGGACAAATATGAAGTGGGCGACCCAATAGTACTGCATCCCATTTCCCTGCACCCCTGCCTTTCAGTCAGTTGTGGTCATGGAGAAGGTGTTGGCCCAGGGCAATTACCCAATTTGCCTTTCCCTAAAACAGGCCTGTTTATTTAAATCAGGTACAAGCACAGTGATGTTTTGCATCCTTACAATGTTTTAATCATAAGGCCCTCTGTACATGCCTTCTGTTACAATATCGTGAGCTGCCCAGTCAAGGCTTTGAGCCCTTGTGTGCAGGTTCAGGTGGATGTGATCTGTTATCCCTAGCAGACTATTTTTATTTTGGAATAAAAACTTTCTTTTGTTCTCTATGGAAAATCTTTTTGCAAAATATTTGTTGGACATTTAATTAACATTGTAACAAACAATCTATAAAAGACTGTCTAGAATTCAGAAACACTCCAATATGCTTCAAAATGCTTCTAAACTTTTAAAGTACTACAAACTGTTTTAAAAACACCAATAATTGCCCATTGGTACTTCTAAATGATGCTGCTATAGACAGACAATTAACAAACAAGTCTTAAGGTTTAAAAAATAAGGTGGCATTCTTTGGTACTTTGAATGAACATTCTATGCAAACATTTCCCTACATTAGTATAGTTTTAAATGCACTGACATTTCTGCATGTCAACACTCCCAATTGCATTGAAGATGCAATGCTATTTCTTTATACAAGCATGTTTGTAGAAGTTCAAAGAGTTGTAAAATACTTGGAAGTGCTTTTAGTGTGGAGAGGCCCTAAAGCAGCACTCCAGTCTAATAATAAAATTAGGATTTATTTTTGAAGAACTGAATACAATGAAGAACTCTACAACCCAATGTTACCTGTTAACTCTTTTACCTAGTAAAACTAGTAAGCAGTTCTTGACGAGTCATCAGGAAGACGTTTAAACCTCTTGGACTGTGTTATTTTAAGCTGTTTTCCAGCTCAAGCCTATGCACTAAGTAATCCTAACACTAATACCCCAAAAATTAGATCTATTTAATAGCACACTAAATGGGTGTTATGAACTTTATGGACACGATATGCCGAGACCTGCTTAGACTTTATTTAAGCAATAGTGAAACTATACTTTACACATACTTATAGTATCAGGTTGATGTTACATAAAGGACCATAAGTAAATATATACCGACCTTTCTTTGATCCCCCACCAACTGAGAACAACCTGATACTCATCAGATTAGCCTTTCTCAATTTTTACCTCTGAGAAATCCTTAAAATACCTTTCAAGTTGGTGAACCCCTACCTACTAAGATCATTTTTTAGGGGCAATGGGAAATAAACTTCTAAAATGGTGGCCAGTGAATGCCCCCTACAGTGGTGACTGGAATGCCACCTAAAAACATCATTAGAGCCATGCAGTTAGCTCTACCAAGTGTTGTGGGCCCCAAAACTATCTAGTCATCTTAAAATTGAAGGACAAAGTTCAAAGAACCCCTGGCAACCTCTAGAGGAACCATGGGGTTCAAATAAACCTTTGTTAAGATTGGTTGTTCTAGATTGTATCAATTTTCCAGCGTTCATATACTGTAGCAGTACTATCACTTAAATAGGATGGGAATGCACAAAGAGTATAGGAAAGTGAATGCATACTGCTTTACGTTATGTTTGTAAAGATATATAGATTAATTTAACGTATAGTATTTGCACAGTGTCCCATTGCAAATTATTGCTTGAAGGTATGAGTATGAACATTGTCCCTTACAAGGGCCCTGTATAGTCTGAGTTGCTGCACCGGTCTGCATGAGTTTATGTTTCATGGTTATTTCCACCTGTTAAATTGATCATATATTGTCTTAACTCAAATAAATGGAAGCAGTTCAAAAATGGGTATGTTACAGAAAAGGAATTTGTAAGGGTACTAGCCAATTTGAAAGCAGAATTCTTTTAGCTGGTAACCTCCATTTGTTTAAAGCTGGCTATTCACATTTGAGTTTGGTTAGATTTCACAAACCATAATACAATTTATCAATTTAATTTTAATACAGCCAGTCAAGCCTCTGGACTTTATAGCTGCTTATAGATCTAACAGAGTTTGTACAGTCACTGTATTTTTTGTACATTGTATTGTGTATTGTCAGCTCTAGCAAAACATTTATATAAAAAATGAGTTTCTTGCTTACCCTAACAAGTCGAGCTCTCTTCACCAGGTCATTGAGCTTACGTAGAGCTGAGTTTCTGGGCAGATTCTGGATATCTTGAAACAAGTCCTGTTCTTCCAGTTCAAACAGGCGCCTGTTGTTAGGAATCATAAGCGGCTCAGACCAGAAGGAACCTATGTAGACTCTCAGCACTTCTGGTGTATTAAATACTTTGCCAAGAGACCACATGAGTGCACCATAGACACGCATCAACTGTTGTGTTTCCACCATGTCGGCCTTGTTGAGGACAACACGGATCTTGTCTTCATTGCCTTTCAGGGCTCGAATGGCTTCTGAGAATTCATCTGAAATTTCCAATT
The DNA here is from genome assembly GCF_032062135.1 of Pyxicephalus adspersus. Lineage (NCBI taxonomy): Eukaryota > Metazoa > Chordata > Amphibia > Anura > Pyxicephalidae > Pyxicephalus > Pyxicephalus adspersus. The sequence continues at coordinate 15,952,731 of NC_092871.1, forward strand.
TATGGGCATCGAATAGAAGGATGATACGATCCACGCGTTCAGCAAACCACTGCAAGACCGATGGAAAGTCATAACCTTAGAAAAAGAAATAGGAAAAGTACAGTTCAGCTATTCATTTTGAAAGGTAAGAAAGTTTATCAATCACAGTCCTTGGAATGAATTTTCATTTCTATACACTGACACTGATACATCAAAAAACTTCAACTCAATTATTGCCAAAGTGTGGAAGGGCTCATCAAGTTGAACACTTAGTAGAATTCTGTGATTGGCAATTTTATATACAAGCACAGTGCATAGGTTAACAAATATTATTGCTTAAGAATACAAAATGTGAATCGTTTGTGTTGAGAGTGAACAAAAAACGGTCCAGATAAGCTGTGCACATTACAAGAATTTGAGTTACATTCAGTTAGCATTGTTCTCAGCATTCTTTGTGGGACTACAGAAACCTCCCATCATACTGTGGAGAAGGGTAGTGAAGATCGTCTATGTTTATAAACACTTAATGTCGTAGGGTGACAATAGAGTACAGTTAGTAGGTACTGCCACGCTAGGAAGTTTGTCGCTGGTAATAAAAAAGTTCCACTTTATAAATTTGGCATCAGACAGGTCCTTGCAGAAAAGGTCAGGCCATGTCCTTTCTGTAATAATTATTCTTACCTGCCTAATTGCCGCCCATCTGACAAAATTTGCTGAGCATGCGCAGCTCTCCATTTGTTATGAAGCATAACCAGGGACCCAGGAACTGAAACGTCTGCATGGGTAGTACATCACCATGGCCAAGATAATCAAGATAGGTGACTATCAGTATGTAGAAGAAAAGAAGGGAAAAGATGGAGGCACCTGCGATAGAACGGGGACAGGTAAGTTTCCCTAGGGTTTAGTTCTGATGTAGGGGTTTGGGAGCTACATGCTCAATTTTTGTTCATGTATTAAGGTGTACCTAAATCACACAGTGGCCAATACTGAGAAAAAGATTTGTACTAATTTACAAAGGCAGTAAGCAAAGTGCAAAAACAGAGAAATCCCACAAACCAATTTGTGTTTATAGTTCCTTAGCCTAAGATTGGACATTAGATAATATGGGTAAGACAGCCCTATTACATAATCCCAATGTGTTTCAGCATTACTGTTTAAATTGAGTATGAAAATATGTTGGCGGTAACAGCTGAAAATGTATAAACAGTTTATGCTGAACTGGACTGCAAATAATTCCATGATGAACGAGGGCGAACCAATAGCTGCAGATAGCTGTGAAATGTTTATTAAAATGTAATTAAGCCTGTCTTAATGTGTATACGCTCTTTTTCCATATTTCCTTGATCCTCGTTTTGGTTAAACTGGATACGTTTGGATTCTAATAATCCAGCACTCTGTTTTGCAGTGTCTGTTATATATTGACGATGACTCGCTCAGAAAAAGCAGTTCAGGAAGAGTGGTATGTAGAATTTATTGATTCAGACTTTAGTTTTATGAACTAGAGTACAGAAAAGTAGAACTTTTCAGCTTCGTATTTCCATTGTTGACTGAGTAGATTGTTGATTAGCATTGCTACTATTTCAGCAAAAATTAAGACTGACCATGGAATATAGCAGGAATAAATCTGCCTGTACTAGAATGGCTCACTAAAGCTGTGAAAGCCACAATTCCTGCCATGCAGTTACAAAAGCTCTTGTCATACTTTGATAATTTTTTGAATACAAGAAGCAATGATTAAAAGTGATGTTTTATCTGTTTTTTTGCCTTTCTTTATTACTCTGCAACCACTCATGCAAATCAGCCTGGTACACCGCCATTGATATAGTGGAGAAATAAGGCACAACCACTGCTGGTAAGCAAGAAGAAGAGGCTGCTTAAGTACTGAGTAACTAAAGCTGCCCGATGCACGTATATAATAATAAGCTGTACAAGAGTATATTGAAACCATAACCACATGTTGATAAGGTTATTAACATTAAGCTAATCACTTTCACATATACCTCAATAAACAGCTGTGATGTTTACAACCTATAAACAGACTAGTAGAAATGATAAACAGAAAAGCCATAGGCACTTTGTAGAGAGGACACAATTACAATGTGGTCACTAAATCAGGTCCACAACATTGAAGACTCCCTCCCCTGTGGCCCAGACCTGGAATGGCTTTGAAATGTACCCTCTGGCAGGGAGAGATAAGGGAATGGTTCATTGTTCAGGGAAAAAGAAATCTCACTTCACACAAGGGATATGATTTCATTATTTTCTTCTCTGGCAACAAGAACGTTCCCTCCTCCCTTTCCCTGCATATGAGCTGCCTCTCCCTCTCCTAGACTCAAACTTTCCAGCAACCCCAAGGAACCGAACGCCTTTTTAGGAGATTTAGATCTGGAGAGCAGAGCCCAGCGAAGATTTGCAGAAACGGCATGGTTCCAAGTAGAAGAATCTGAGCCACACTATTACATAGTTACACAGAATTTATTAAACACTTTTTCACCATTTTCACCAATCTGATTGACTTTTTCTAATGCCCAGAGCAAGACTTACTTTTACTATGGTGAGGCAGACTCAATCCACAACACAATTCTGACTTCTGAAAATTAAACTATCTTTGTATGGCTCTTCTGAAATTTCAGGGACAACGTAATACTCACTAAATGTGTAACCACATATGAACAATCATTATTGGGGCACCTGGCTAACACCAAGAAAGACTCAAGTGTGATACCATGGACCTGCTTTATCAAAAGGATTGATTTACTAAAGCAATATAGTTTGACAAAAGAAGAGTGCATAACGTAAAAATTCACCTTGCAAAGAACACCCAGTTACATGCAAAGAAATGTAATGAAACATCATTTTGCTAGCATGTGATTGCATGGTGGAAGACATCAAAGTTTACCCTATAGTAAACTCGACAATTTATCTCTTGCAGGCTGATAATTCACCTTACTAAATGAACAGCCTAAATTCTTTTAATAAGTAAAACTCAATGTGTTTCTTAACAAATATTGAGTAATTGGCCCACAGTTTCTGACTTTTGGGAGAGGTTTGAATCTGGCTGACAAAGGGGAAATACGTCCAGTTATTAGGAGAACCTCGATATGTCAAACCTCTGGTGTCTTCAGCATTGGGTTCTTTGTCATATTTTACCTGTGTCATCATTCAGATAAACTGAATAGTAAAATATTTTTATCCATGAGGTGTGGGCTGAAGAAAACTGGTTTGGTTAATATTTTTAGGTATTTAAATAGCACAGACATATTATGCAGCACACAGTGTCCATGGTCCTCTCCCTCAGAAGAACTCTCAATCTAAGATCCCTAAAGTCATAGACTAATGTAAATTACATTGTAAAAGACCATTTGTAGGGAGGAACCCAACTAACCTACCAGTACAGTTTGGGATGTTGGAGGAAAACAAAGTGCCTGGGGAAAACTCAGGAAAATGCAATTAGCTACACGCCACATTATCTCTGGATGCAGTTGCAAATAGTATTCATCTATAAATACCATTATAATATTAACCAGATTTTAAAAAGCAAAGTGACCTTATAGCTAGCAACATATAGGCCCAATCTTATTATGGGATGTTAGGTTACCCTTCAAACACCCTTCTTTATTTTGTTACTTGCTAATATCAATATGGCCTGATTTATTAAAGCTCTCCAAGGCTAGAGAGGATACACTTTCATCAGGGAGGCTGGGTGATCCAAAGAAAATGTGCAATGGATTTCTTAAAAGTAATTTGCTATTTGTTATCAAATGTTTTCAATCCTGGACCAGATTCATTCCAGATTTGCTGGATGACTCAGTTTCACTGATGAAAGTGTTTCCCCTCCAGCCTTAGATTTATTAAATCAGGCCCTATGTTGGGTAAAAGGACAGTGGCAAGTGTTCCTAAATTTCACATATCACAAAAAAAATTAGTACAGTATGCTCATACTTAGTGAAATACCACCAAATAAACAAGGCAGTGGTATTCCTCCCTGGTACTGCACATCCACTTAAGGCCTGTACATGCAATTGCATTTAAAATCCAAACTTTTATTGACAGCTTCCCTATATATTCATAGGTTTACCCTTACAAGGGGCATTTACCATTTGTGATCCTAAGCCTGTGTTACATGTGAGGCTGTTTGATCTTTTTGCTAAATCAGTGCAAAGTAGTCAAGGTATTATTTGCTGAAATGTCCACTAATCTGTACATTTGTGAGTTAAGTATTTTCCAACCAGAGTATACATTTGCATACAAAATTACAAATTATGAGTCATGTCCCACTAGCAAAACCAAAGTATAAAAACCACCATCTATAATTAAAGCCATTCCCTGTCTGGAGAAATGCTGCAGGATGTATAGGAGTTTCTTGTAAAAATGTCTGTGTGATGGGTGCCATCATTTTCATAAGGCAAAACGTTTCTTCCCCCAGCTTTGACTATCCCACCAAGTAAATACTGTAATGATTATGAGATCTTAGTTAAAGAATATTATTGCCCTAGGCTAGCGCTCTTCCAGTCTTGGGGAACACCTCTGTTTGTGCCGCTGCTAAGAAACAGTCCAATACAGAACACAGTAGGGGGGAGCCATGCTGACACGGGAATATGAATACAGCTACTGGATTCTGGAAGAGGGATTCTCCCCTGGTAGAGCTATTTTTATAACAATCCTTCCTAACGTGCTGATACATTTTGCAGCAGAAAGGGATTTCAATACAGACAAAGAAAACAGAAGTTGGGCTCAACGGTTTCTACTTAACTTTCCTCTCCACCCCAATCTATATACAACACCATCATAGGACCTACAATTTCTCCTATATCCTAATATTTACACCAGAACATCCCTCAGTCAGTAGGCAAACAGTTAAAACAGCTGCTGCGAAACAGCCCATCCCAATACTGAACATTTAACAGAGCCTGCATTCACATATAACACAGCAATGCACAAACATAGCAACAGAGACCTGGATAAATGGAAACAAATGAGTAATAATGTTCCAGTAGGTTCAGAAACCGACCACAAATTTAAATTACTCTATAGAGCAGTGTTTCTCAGCCAGGATTCCTGCAGAGGTTGCTGGGGGTTCTTTGAGCAATTACCCCTCAGGTCATTATTCTTTTTGTCTATCTGTAAGAGTGACATTCTTCCTACTGACCACCACACTAATGTACTGTGAACTGTGGATTTAGCAAATATAGCAGGGGTTCCTTTAAGTTACCTGAAAGTTATTTCAAGGGTTCCCCCATGTTAAAAGGATTAGGAAACTCTACTGTAGAGCATAATTCCTTCTATAAATATGACATTATAGTGGAAAATATATATTTATATACCATTTAGACCCACAGTCTACACCCTCTGAAATACAATATACTGCTGTGCACACTGCTCTTCCATTATTTATTTTAAAAATGTCTGTGTGATGGGTGCCATCATTTTCATAAGGCAGAAAGTTTCTTCCCCCAGCTTTAACTATCCTACCAAGTAAATACTGTACTGATTATGAGATCTTAGTGAAAGAATAGTATTGCAATTACCCTAGGGGAGCACTCTTCCAGTTACACAGCATCCCAATAAAATACAATATACTGAAAGATGTGGGGTGCCTCAACATATACCAGTACAGAGCCTTATAGTATTAGGGTGCCTGCCTTGTATTACAGTATACTGCCTGACAGTTAGCAGGCTGCCCCTTCATTATATCAGTACAAAGCCTGACAGTTGCAAGCAGATTTCAATATCTAATACAGTACACTGCCTGACAGTATAAAGCCATCTCTTATGTGATATGATATATTGCCTGACAGTGAAAGACTGCCCTTGATATATGTATATTACTGCCTGTATACAGAACCTAAGGATGTTTATAACAGGTTCTGTAAGAGTAAGGCTCCGTACGCACATGCAATGGTTCTCATCCGATAATCGGCTCAGGACCGATATCTAACGAGAATCTGGCGTGTGTAAAGCCCTATTTGTGACTGTCCTGGCGGATCCACAGACGATGGACGACGAACAATCGCAATGAAAGTGAAGAGGAGAGATCTCAGCGGGGTGCCACTCCGTCGTTCCCCCGTCTTCTCTCTCCATAGAGCAGAACGGTGCTGTATATACAGCACTCGTTCATGCATTGTGCAGTTGTTAGCCGTTGGAAAAGATCATGAAAGTTCCTTTCCAATGACAATTATTGCACATGTGTACATAGCCTAAGGGACACATTTACTGCTAGCACTTTTATCTGAGAATTAGAATTAATTTGCAACCCCAAATACAGATAAGGGCAGAATGGAGCTTTATGAAAGGTAAGAGTCCCCAATTGTTCCACTGACACGGATAGGAATTGCAAATCTATTGTCATTGTCCTTAAAGCAGAACTATACTCAACCCCCCCCCCCCCCCCCATCCCAAAACTAACAATATCTTCACCCAATATTCCTAATGATTTGGGATCTTTGGCCATCTTGATTGGCTGATGTAATGAGCTAATTTAGTCTGGTAGATGCCAAAATTGTCAAGATTACTGCAAACAATAAGGTAGGCAGGAGCATAATTTTACATAATTTTAATGTGAAGTTTCATGTTAATGCAACAGCCTGCCCTATCAGCTACCAAACCTCTCTGCTCGAATAACAGGCAGGTACAAACTTAAAGGCTAGCCTAGTTCCTTTCTAGGTTGCCTTGGGGTTAATCTGACTGCTCTCCATCCATTTATCATAGGACTATATCTGCCCATCTGTGGCTACTCAATGGCAGGGTGCCCCTCATAGGGCAATGCAATACTATCCCATAGCGGGAAGCTGTTCTTGTCCTACAACGCATTGTCTAGAAAACAACAAAAAAACTGCCCCTACGTCATACACTTGCACTGACAAGGATCAAGTTGAATAAAAATCAGGTGTATGTGGATTTGAAAACACAGGGAACACCTACAGACTGAATTCTGTGAAGTATTCCTGGAGAAAACTAAACTCAGGTTCCTGGTTCTGCAAGGCCCAGTAATTGCCACCACTTACATTCTAACAGTCTTGGGTGTCATTCCTTTTTTAATTGATTGATTTATGGAATAGGAAAGGTATTATACGGTAGCACCAGGTAACCCATCTCTTAAGGACGTACAGTACTGCTGGCTCCCATAACTCAGTGTTTATTCAGTGTAGCCAGGAGGCACAAAGCCAGAATCAGAGCCTGAGCCCCTCCTAAGTAGAGGGGATATTTCCATAAACAATAGCAGATTATGTTTAGATCAGTTAATGGGTGCAGATTCCTGCTGCCCTCTGCCCTTCCCTTCTCCAGACACACAGGATAGGACATCCTGCACTGCGTCTGACCTAGCTCACTGGACATGTCTTCCTAAAAGTCACCTAAACTTAAGACTAAAACAACCGTCTTTAAAGTCTCTTCCACCTTTTACCTTTCTTTGGGAAATAAAAATATATATTGATGCACCCGTCTACTAAACTTAGTCCTCCTACTCTTGAAAAGGTTTTTGAAGTATCCTTTTTCCCCAGTGCTAATGGTTTCAGCTTGCAGGAAAAAGGGAACAGACATACACTGAAATGCCCCACATGTCTAAAATGTGCAAAATCACATAATCTCATAATTGTAAAGTACTAGCAAAATGGATATTATTTCACATTGTGGATTAATTCTTGCTTAATTCTTGCTTCCTTTTCCATTTACCAGTTGATTTGCTTTTAGATATTAGTTAACTTTCTCTAGTGTGGTTCATTAAAGCAAAAGGGCATTTACAGTAACAGTTGTCCGTCTTATAAGTACTTTACATGGAACTCACCTCTGCTCACCCTCTGTTTGGCGCCGGACAGAATACCAGGAGTGTCAATCAAGCTAATGCTCTCCAGGACTTTGTTGGGCAGCTGTGCACACATGAACCTGTATGGGGAAAATAACAAAATTAGAAAACACAAGGTAGAATCTGAGAATGAGAACAGAGCCTTAAAGTTTAAAGGAAATCAAATTGAAATAATTGGCTATAGTTCATTATATTGCCTTCTTGGTACTACTCTGGTGACCTAAGCCAACTACCTCGCCTACAGAAAGCCTACGGCAAAAATAGCTTCTTACAGCCAGTGATATGATTTAGACCTGCCATGTAATAGATGATAAGGCAGGCAGAGAAAAAGTTGCACAGTATAAACTCCACTCCCAGTGAACCTGTAAGGTGCCCTCTGCATTCCGGCTGCAGCTGATTTTAGCTGAACTCCCATATGGAATTTCTCATGTTAATAGCGTTGCATTGTTTATGAGATAACATGCAGTGCTTCATTAGCCTGGACTTGCTATTTGAGTTATGGAATGGTATGTGTTGTAGGATTAAAACTGCAGCATGTGTTTGCATCATGTATTTTATTCTTTCTTAGCATGATAGTATTTCTGATCTCCTCCAGCCTCCTTCATCCATCTCCTGTCTACATACACTGATATCACTGCCCCTGACCAACATTCTATTATTATTATTATTATTATTATTATTATTATTAATAAAAAGGATTTATATAGAGCCAACATATTACGCAGCACTGTACATTAGGGGTTGCAAATGACAGATCAATACAGACAGTGACCCTGCCCCGAAGACCTTACAAGCTGGGAGTTCTAGTGGAAACAACAAAGTAATGTATGTCAGCATGGCTGCCTCTAGCCTCATTTATTTGTGTATGTGGCAAGATGGAGCACTGGGAGATAGCAATCATCTTATAAAAAGTAATACTAGACTCTCATGGTAGGATCACAAATATTCTTCATAATATAGGTGCTTTTTCCTTTTTACAGCTGGTTGGTTTTTACACGGTGCAACACTAGATATTCTGCACAAATTCCAATAGTAATCAGAATCAATTCAGAAGAAATACAGCAGGGAGCTCTCCTCGACCACTATAAGGTATTAGAGACTCTGTATACCTTAACAACAGGCCTGGAATGCTCTTTTTGGCTGGTGGTTAATAGGGACTGCTCCCTATACAACCCCCAGCCTCCTCCACTAGCTTTCTACCACTCAATGCAGTGAGTTGTCAGTCATCTACAGCTCCCCTCTGTGCTCCCACCCACTGGATCAACAAAAACAAAAGGGCATTCCCCAACAATATTCAATCCATATATAGATCAAATATTGCTTGTTATGTCTTTTAATAGAGTTTTGTTGGATTCAATGTTTTTTCAAATCTAATCTATTAAAAATATTGAATAATGTATGGTCTCCCTAGCCCTGCACAATGATCTTATCAACAGTTCCAAAAAATGACAGCTGGAAGAGAGGATGTTGGGTGCATTCAGGATTCATTGTTTATAAACTATTCTAAATACATACGTGTGTAAGGAAGCCATTCCCAGCAAATATAAACAGTGTCACTCTAATAATACCCAGGATCATGTCATCTTAGGAAATGTCTACAAGACCCGAAGATGTAGATTCACTTCCAATGTACTCTGTGGTAAGTGTAATATATCATGGGGTATATCTATCTGTGCAACATTCAGAGCAGATATGACGTTCTTCCCTCTGAAGTTGTCGCAATGGAGCTAATTTATTAAAGCTCTCTAAACCTGGAGAGGATACACTTTTATCAGTAAAGCTGGGTGATCCAGCAAACCTGGAAGGAATTTCTTCAAAGTCATTTGCAATTTTCTAACAAACGTTTTGAATCCTGAACCAGATCCATTCCAGGTTTGCTGGATCACCCAGCTTATCTGATGTAAGTGTATCCTCTCCAGCCTTGGAGATTTTTAGTAAATCAGGTCCTATGTGTTAACACCATATGTAAAAAAAAAAAACCTTAAAGCGGAACTAAAGTGAAAAATAAACGTATCTTTAATCCCGCAGATCCCTCCATTGCGCTGGACCTTCCCTGGATCTGATCCTGCATTGTCCTAGAATTCTTCTCAGCACCGCCATCTTCGGTCGTCATCTTCAGTCATCCCGTCTTCTTGCTGCGCCACCCAATCTTGCACTGCACAGGTGAGAGATTGGTTGACGTAGCCCACTGTAAAGGGAAAAAAATAGAGCCGATCTCACTGGGCATGTGTTAGATCGGCATCTTTTTCACCTTAGTGGAAAAATGCCCCTTCTGCACATGCCTGAGATCGGGAATGCGCAGAAGGAGCAGCCAGAGCCTCCCAGGATGTGTGACGTAGGTATCCCAGGGGGCAGTGCTGCACCCCTTTTTTTTTTCTTTTTTTTTTTTAAAAGTGTGTTGCACTTAAAAAAAGAAATAAATGACATTTTTACTTGGGTTGTCTACCTTTTTATGTAAAGTAGAAATGTTGAGTTTAGGTCCACTTTAAACAGAACCTGTCATCACAGGAATAAACAAGCCTATAATGCTGGTTGGGTGTCGATGGTGTTGAACTGTACAGTTCTAGAATTGTCATCCTTCTCTATCTTTTAATGTTAAATGTTTAAATGTTACACCTGATCTGGAACCAGCATGTAACCAGTAAATCACCTGAAACATAAATACTGGCTCTATGCCAAGGATAAGGATGACATTTTTTGGAAGCTTGCTTATTTTATAGTAAGTCAGCAATGGTAGCCAATATATTGATATCCTGAGAGGTTGCTTAAAAGGTCAAGACACCTGTATACCTAGGCATTGATTAAAGCAGCCACTCCCTGACTTTATGCTAGTGAAAAATATGCAAATGTTGGGTGAGTAAAATAATTATAAAGAGCCACATGATAAGTCATTGAGGATGCATATAAATTTAATAGTTATAACCTCTCCCCACGCTGCTTTGTCTGAGTCCCGATTGGGTAGACTTACCATCACTGAACTAAAGTTGTGCACAGGTGCTAGATGATTTTCACTCAAGGTGAATGATTGTGATCATCTCAAACAATAATCTAGAATGTGTACAGCATTCCCCTGACATTGTGCTGGATCACTGAACAACTGAGTGTTGTAATTTCCTATGGTGGTGGACGCAGGGGGGTGCCTCCCACCCTCACCTTCCCTCCCTACAGAACTGAACCGCGCTGTCTGTACAGTACTTCTTCATTCCACTGTCACTGAACATGATCAGGAATAATCAAAAGACAGAAATGTAAAGTCTGAATGCAGCCTAAACCAGTGGCAGAGGTATCCAACAGTGGTCCTCTGTGCAGAACTGACTTGGGGTCAGTTGGCCAAGGAGGGCCTGGGGCCCTAGTGCAGTGGCACACTTTGCTCCTTCCCATGTCCTGCCCTGGGTTAAACTGTAGTAAGATACCTTGGCTCAACAAAATGACAATAATAAGGAGGCTACCATCTTTCTTGTAACAATTAATGTGCACATTGTATGACTATATCTATAGCTTTAATGTAATTTGTTATTTCATTCTCCATAGACAGATTAATGAATTTGGATTATAAATGCATTTTATAACAGTCAACTCCACCCAAACATTAATTGCACATTGTGGGGATGCATTACACTTCACCTGTTACTGTCTTCCCCTCAGCCTCTTTTAGCTGGGTGCACTACTATTTTTGGATAGTTACTGGAGAGTTGGGTCACCCCTCCTATTGTGTGTAAATTCCCCCACCTACTAGATTGTAAGCTCTTCGGGGCAGGGATGTCACTGTCTGTATTAGTCTGTCATTTGCAACCCCTATTTAATGTACAGCGCTGCGTAATATGTTGGCGCTATATAAATCCTGTTTATGAATATTAATAATAATAATAATAATAATAACAGTACAGGGGCTGCCACCTGCCTACAATTTCTTCCCACCCAGCCTAAAAAAAAATTCTAGGTTTAACATTCTGTCTTGGAAGTTCGGCTGCAAGATTTCCATCAGACATTTGTATTACTGCCCCTACCCATGATGTAGTAAAAGATTCAGTCATTTTTTAGCAGCAGTGTATGTGTACTCCACATTTTTCGAGATGGGGTTGAATCTGACACATCATTGCTTTGTACTGACAGCAACAGGCGGGTAGAGCTGGGAATTTTACTGCAGCAATAATAGCACTGGAATCCCACAGATATATGTGAAAAGAGTAAACCAATCCATTCACCAATAGCCACTCACTATTGGTTTGGGTGGGGTTGACATTTAATGAAAGTAATGCTGAGAGAAATAGACAGCTCTCCATTGCTAACCTCTCCTATGAATGTGCTTGTTGTCTGGCTGTCATGCTGATTCTCTGGGTCAGTACTATGGGACTTACTGACTTACTGCATACATCTTCCATGTCACTCACTCAGATTATCAAAGTCAATGAATAAGAATGACAGCCAGGTAATGAGTAATTTCATGAGCTTAGCACTTGCATTATCCATTTTTTTAACATTGCAGGTTTGGGAAAATACATATTTAGTGGGAAATACATATTTAGTACAATGTACATGCAAAACATTCCCATTTCCGCAGGTTTAAAAAATTTGCAACTACAAAAAAAAATAACGAATACTTAATTTACCAAAAAGCCAGATATCCTAATTTCTAGTGTTTTCTGCGTGTGTAGCACTGGCAGTGTTATGAACAGTGCCCAGTATTTCTTTGCTGGACTACAGATCATCTACCTCTGTCTTCAATACTTGAGGGGGGGCATGTAATCCAGAACTTGGGCAGGGCTGCCAATATTGCTTGGGATTTGTATGCAACACAGGTGTAATGGGCAGGAACGTAGAGCTTGTTGGATTTTTGACAGATTTATAAGTATTTTTTTCTATACTCCTAGATTGTAAGCTCTTCGGGGAAGGATCCTCTCCTCCTGTGTCACTGTCTGTTTTCGTCTGTCATTTGCAACCTCATATTTAATGTACAATGTTGCATAATACGTTGGTGCTATATAAATCCTGTTTATTATTAATAATATTAATAATATACTCAAAGGGTTAAAACATATGCATGTATTGCATAGAATAGATCTTTCTGTGTGCTACTTCCCGCATGTCTTAGATTGTAAGCTTTTCTGGACAGGGTCCTCTGCTCTTCCCGTGTTACTGTCTGTATTAGTCTGTCATTTGCAACCCCTATTTAATGTACAGCGCTGCGATATATATTGGCGCTATATAAATACTGTTTAATATAAAAAATAATAATACATAAACCATATAAACCGATACATAAACTTTAATGTAGGAGAGTTATTGTTTTTTAATCACAATCTCACAGTTGAGCAATAACACTATTACTTTGTATTAGTTTTTTTTTCTATAAACTCTTACTTGTCTGCAAAACTTTCTGAGCCATCTTGTGCTGGGTAATTCCTTCATGTTACTTTAAACAGAGGTGAACATAAATCTGTATAACTCCCCTACATACATAGAGATCTCCACATCCCTTCTGACCAATCTTTCTACCTAGGATCAGTGTCAGTTACGTCAGAAGACAGATTTCAGTGCCAGAGTTTTTTTGAAGCATCCAAATAGCTTGCAGGTTTTATGATCAGTGTTATAAAGCCAGTGTCACATGCAGTAGTTTTAGACTGTCAGTGTTTGAGGCATAAATAACTTTTTGGTAATCCGCTCAATGTGCTAAATCATTTATTTTTTGCTAGGAATAGCCCTTAGTGCTGCTGTCTAAAAATTGTCCACATAGCCACAGTGGCAGACATACCTCATCCACACCCATTTCATCATGTTACAAAAAATGACATTCTAACACAAGCATTAAATTGTATTTTTAAAGTTGGCGTAATGGTCCAGTTTGATCATAAAGTAAAAAGTGGACCATGCAGGACTAGTTAGAATTGCTTGCAGAAGGTAAAGGTAAACTGTTAACGGCACTTCCATCACTTCTTCACCTTGGCCAAATATTGCAAATGCTCATGTTGGGTTCTGGAATGTCAAAGGATGGGCAATCGTTCAGTATAATTAATATCTGAGACATCTGCCTTGTCTAAAGATCATGACCTCTCGTAGAAAGTTTACCTGTTTGACTTTTTAAGGTAGGATTCCATACTTAGATATTATCTATTTAAAACATACCCTTACTTTCTAGATGGATGTCTTCATTAAAGACTAACACATTCATTGCAAAGATTTTACACCATATCTACTCACCTGTTCAGGAAGGTGTTCCCAAAAGGGTTAAGCTTGCGGAAAGGTTTGTTGGGATCCACCATAAGTGCATTCCCAGGGATGACACCTTCGGTCTCTCCATGCATAACTGCAATGAAAGAGTCAGTTGTGGGTTCCGGTCCAATGCGACTACCTGGGATGTCCTGTTCTAGGAGATACTTGATGAAGGTGGTCTTTCCAGTGGAGTACTGGCCCATCACCAGCACCATGGGCTTATTATCAAAGTCAGCATCCTCCAAGGCAGGAGAATGGAAGTCATGGAAGCGATAATAGTCTTCCACAGGCTTCAGCTTCTTTTTGTATAGGTCTTTAAGACCCTCAGTAACAGTGTGGATGACTTCAGGAGTCTTCTTGTTCTTCTCATTCTTCTTCATCCAGCTGAACATGTTCACAGTTTTGTAGACGGACAACAATGTAAAAAGGCAAAAATCTTAGTTTGTTATTTAACAAAACCTTCACTGCACCTATTTCTAACTCTTTTGTTGCTACGCACGGTGTACTTTATGTGGTTCTTCTGTTCTTCTTCTATGCCTGATGTCAGTCTGAAGCTAAGTTAGGTCTATCCCAGAACATCACAGAACCACTGGAAAAAAGGGCAGGCAGGAACAGGGTGTGTGCAGAGGAGGCAGGAGGGGCAGGAGGGTGGGGAATTTAGGACCACTTTAACGTTTCTGTGCAAAGGGTTTATAGGTTAACTAAAAGTGGGGGAAGTTTGCTCCACGTTCCAAACTTATTATGAAGCCAGGAAAAAAAACAGTGGAAAACAGATGTATTATGCAGGAAAGAATGTATATTTGGAAAAGAGGTCTGCCCTGTATTCCACTCCCTGTGTGCCCACCCCACCAAAGGAATGTACAGTACTCTTCTAACTGTCATGCTGAGTATTATGCAAATCTTATGCCACCTAGTGGGGTGAAAAGTTGCCTATACATAATAAAATAATACAAGAAAGCCTAAACATAACTTACATTGATTGGTCCCTGATTGGGTGACCACTGACCCTGGGCAACCTGTGTTAGGATCACTAATAACTGCAGTCAAGGGTCACAGCTTTTACAGTATTTATATAGCGCCGGCATATTGCAAACTGCTGTATAATGTCACTAGCTGTCCCTGAAAGGGGCTCACAATCTAATGTCTTTACCATAGTCATAAGACTTTAATAAAGTCTACGGTCAGTTTTTTCGGGGAAGCAATTTGAATCTAACTGCATGTTTTTGGAATGTGGGAGGAAAGTGGAGTACCTGGAGGAAACCAAAGCAAACACAGGAAGAACCTGCAAACTCTATTCAGATAGAGCCCTGGGCGAGATTCAAACCTGGGACCTAGCGCAAAGCTCAGAGTGCTAACCACTGAGTTACCGTATATGTGAACACCTGGCACCCCAAGGTGGACAGAACCAGGAACTACAGCAGGCAGATCTCTACACCAACACCAGAGGGTTATTTATTACAATAGGCTTCACCTTTAATTTAAATAACACTTTTGCTGTACTTTTTATTTAAGAGTAGGTTTGTATTAGATATTTCAACTTACATAATTTTGGCAGTAGTTGATTTGGGGCTTGGAAAATCTTACAAGGTCAAATGTTTTCATACCCTAGCAGAAACCTGCTTGGAGCAGAACATACACTTTTTATCTGACCTAAAAAAATATTTTACCTGTCTGAAAGGAAACGTCTCCTTTAATTACACTTTCTGCGGCTTCCCTGGCAAAAAAGGGCACTTGAGGTGGTAAAGTGATGATGGAAAGGATTTTGCATCTTTGAAGAAGGGAGCATTAGAGATTAAAAATGGTAAGGTGTGCTTTTAAGGTTGTTGTGGATTTACTTTAAAACTTGCTTACATTCTGCGCTGTCATGTTAATGTTTTAATTTTTTGGGATCATCCATAATTAATAACACTAATAGAGGTTAATAACATTGATTTTTGTCCTTGGACTAGAATTTTGCCTAATAAAATGGCTGATTTAGGTTTATTTAAAGCAAACATGTAGTAAATATGTATGGCTGTAAAAAATATTCAAAGTATAAAAAACATTTAAACTGTATTTATATAGTGCCAACATATTACGCAGGGCTGTACATTAAATAGGGGTTGCAAATGACATACAGATACAGACAGTGATGCAGGAGGAGGAGAGGAGGACCCTGGCCAGAAAAGCTTACAATCTAATAGGAGGGGGAAGTAGCACATAGGAGGGGAGAAATGGAATGGTGGGTAAGGCTAGGTACAAAGGTGCAATAATTATCATTTGAAAATGAATGATCCACGATTATTCACGATTATTTTGAACAATCGAATTCTGCACAATTCTGTACATGCTGTAACAATACGATCGTTCAAATATAATCCACCAATAATGTACACACTAGGAACGTTTGTTTGAACGATCGTTTGAACTATGCAGGAAGTGGTATGTACAGGAGAAAGTGTAACACAGGACAATCCACGATCACTGAACGACCGTACACACAATAGATTATGAACGATCGCCACCCAATCAGATCCGCCGGACCGGTCGTTCGTTTTCAGCGAGATTCCTCGTTCGTTGGCGTCGTTGACCAGCCCTTGTGCACTTTTTTTGTTACCAATTATCGAACAATCTGCCGTGGATCGTTCGTTTCCAACGACAATTATTGCCTGTGTGTACGTAGCCTGTGTGTACGTAGTACGTAGTACTAAGGGTTTAAGAGACAAACAAAATCTATTCGATGCAATCCATGCATATGTTTGAACCCTTCAAAAGCACATTGAGTATAGAAGAAATACTTTTAAATCTGCTATAATGAAATGGTGGGTAAGTAATGAGGATTTGAGACAGAAGAAGATGATTAGGCAAGTGTGCAAAAATGGGTTTTAAGGGGTCTTTTAAATGTGGGGAGGCAAGCTGAATAGGATGAGGAAGACCATTCCAGAGAGTGGGGGCGCCCTAGAAAAGTCTTGGGGCCGTCTATAGTTTGTCCAGAGATTTATCATTCATAAGGCAACCTAGAAAGGAGCTTCGGGGCAGGTGGATGTACACGGAGCCCAACTACAATCTTAATGCTCTTACAGTATATCATCTGAAAGGACGTTTTAGCCGTGCACCACTCAGTGACTTTACAGAGGAAGATGCACTTGTAGACAGATTGTTTCTAAAGGAGTGCTCCAATACAACAATGCAAATGGTGAGACTTTTCTGTAGCTAATGCTATATCAATAAGAGATGGGAAAAGGGTAAAGCTTCTACCTTGGCGATAGCCCTATTCTTTGTTAACTATTATGTCTTTCCTTAAGGCAAATGTGTGGCTTCAACTAAACTGGAAATGTCAGATATATATATGGCAGACACTTCTGTGCGCCTACAGGCATCCATGGCATTCTATATTATGAAAATGAGAGCAGATCTCTAGCACATATGCTCTTGTGCTAAATTACTGTATTATGACCTATTTGGCAACTAAATGCATTGAGGCAGGGACAGTGAAGGTATAGTTCTACTATACAATCTCAAATCACTACTTACATAGGAAAGTGCCCTGCATTTTGGGGCTAGGATAGTATTTTGTGGAAGCATGCAACAAATTTAAAGGTTATTGGTAATACCTTAGGTCCACTTTATTGAAATGCATTTATATTAGCTGAACCCATGGTTACATAAATCTGCACTGCAGGAATTTCTGGCACAAGGGAACAAAATTCATTTACACGAAAATGTTAAAAAATGTGGTTTGGAAAATGTTGTACTCACTAATGTCCACTAGATGGAGGTAGAGACCTGTTTAACTAGATCATATACAAAAGTAAGACACTTTTGGCCTTTGCTTTTCTAAAGTTCAAGAATTTCAGGCTGATCAAATTCTAATCAAAGTTTAAATTGTTGAAGAGGTAAACTGAAGAACCATAAAAATGTTGATTTTCAAAACAGTAACCAAAACATGGTTATACGTTTAACAGATTGCAGAAAATCAACAAGTCAGTTAATATAATTAATTTTCACTCTCAGAAAGTGATGAGAATCCCTCCAGCCTTTTTCCAGCGCAGACCATGTTTAAAGGGACATCACTGAAATGACTGCAAGCATGCCTTATGCATCAGTAAATGGTTGAATTCCCCTTGTCATTGCATTTAGCATTTAAGAAACGTATGCCCTAAGCAGGAGTGCTGAGTAAAAGTTCTTACCATAACCATGCATTGTGGATTGGCCAGGCAGATATGCTTGTGCCTACAAAGGAATTAGACCAAATAGTTTGTCAGTGCCAGCTAATCTCAGGTGAAAACTAAAAAATAGCAAAATGTAATACATCTTCAAACCAGCTAATAATTGTCTTTAAAAAAAAAAATACTTATGCAATGGAAGTCTGGAATAGTCAGGGAGTGCTAGTTGTTACAAACTAGCTAGATCTGGCAAGGATTATCATATGGCTGTAGTAATAAAATGTTTGATACTTAGTTCTGTCATTCTGAAACAATAAAACAAATTGATTTCCCATACCCATCAATAACAATTTAAAGAAGCATAACTACCTTTGTTTTCAGTTATCTATTTTTAGTAGAATATTAACCCGATGGTTAGTCATAGGCTGATGTCACTATAGAAATAAGGATACATATTTTCCAGCTGTCACTGATCTCCTGGATTTCTGTGTGGGCATTGGAAACTTATTACCTAGAAAAGTATTATAAAGTTTTTATACAAAAGTGATTAAACTCTGAATACAATCCAATGTTTTACTTATGACAGATGAAGTTTACTTTGTACAGTAGATAAATGGTTAGGATTTGTGCCTTGGGCCTCTGTTGTTGGTGTCCTGGCTTCCTATTCATTAGGGATAATCAGCCTTTCTTGATCTTTTTTAACATGGTGGAACCCTTGAAATAACTTTCAGGTCTGATAGAACCCTTGCTATAATTACTATACACACAGCTCACAGTATATTATTATGGTGGCAAGTGGGAAGAATGCCGCTTACATTGCTGGCCAGTGGGAAGGCTGCCACCTTTTTTTCAATACATTTATATTAAGATTTTACAAAGAAAGGTGTACAAAAACAATTCCTACATTCCAACTTTGCATTCTAATAAAATAGTAACAACATTTAACATCAAGGACACGTTTCAATAATATACAAATATTGTAAAAAATCACATGAGGAAGAAAAAAAGAAAAACAAGTAGAGCAAACGACTACCCTTTATCAGGATCGTCCATAATTGTCCAGTGTGGAGGTACATTACTTCTTCATTAAAGATGAGTTTTGTCCATGATCAGAAGACATTAGTTTTCCCCCAATGATTTATTTAAAAGGGGAAGGTATCCCCTTACAGGGACCAAGTCTCTCCCACTTTATCTAAAGGATTAGTCATTTCTAATATCCCTGAGTGCACAAAGGAATGCTTCCAAGTTCAATTTACTAACCCAAAGAAAGAAAAGGAAGGAGGAAAGAGAATATAGAATAGAATAGATAATAGAGCAAAAGAAAAGAAAGAAGAGGGTAGGGGCATAATGAACATATACCCGCATATTTAGCTTCTTCATTTTGAACAAAACTTTATAGTGTTAAGTTGGTTTGATCCCACCATTGGCATATAATATTCAATCCAAGACGCCCATTTTTTGCGGAAACGAGACATCGGTAAGTATAGCTCTAGTTTTTTCATTGACCAGGAACCAGGACATATTTTGCTTGACTTGGGATATAGTGGGATTGGGTGACCACCATCATTTCGCTATCACCATCTTTGCTGCCATCCTTGCTGCCGTAAACAGATGTTTTAACAGACAGAATTGTACTGAGGTGCACACATCAAGTTTCAGGTTAAGCAGAGCCTCTGCTGGTCTTTTGGGAAAAGACCTACCCACTAATGTATATGCTATTTGGTATACATGTGTCCAGTACCTACGTAACTTGGGGCATTCCCACCAAATATGATAAAAAGTCCCAGGTGAGTTACAACCACATAAGCAACAATGGCTTTCATCCCGCTTTATCTTAGCTAGTCACGCTGGAACCATGTACCAACACATCAGCAGCTTGTAGTTCACTTGAACCGCCAAAGTTTTGATACTGCAGTGAGCTGGAGTATGCCACACCTGTTCGCATTCCTCCCATTCCAAAGACACCATCAAATCTCCCTCCCAGCGACTCACATAGCGACCCCTTTTGCCTGAGGATTGCGGACACAGAGGCACTCAAAGGCATAGAGGGTACCCACAGAAGGGAACATTTTCAGACAACTACAAATAAATTGGGTAATTTGCAATAGTTGAAAAGACTCTGAAACTGGAATCTGATAATTTACACGTAACGCACTTATGGTGAGGTTACCCAATGGATCTAGAAAATGTAAAATTCTATAGAGGCCATGCTGTATCCACCATTGAAACCTCTGCGTGTGTTCCAGACCCAGTGGGAACAAAGGGTTGGCAACTATAGTGGATAGTGGGGAATGTTTAGATTCTTTTCCCACGCAGGCGCCTTGCCGATTCCCAAAGCTGGGCGGCCATCTTTACAGATAGCCAGAAAGTTCATTGGTGTCACTTAAACTGATCTAAAAGGTAAAAATTACTCCTCCCTCAAGGAAACCATAGCAATTTTTGGGGAAACACTGATCTATATCCATTTTTGTATGCTCTCTTATGTTTGCATGGGACTCTTTCATAAACATTCTGGTAGGTGGGAATGGAATAAATTACCTAGAATTTGCTAGAGATGGAATCTTCTGATTATTTTGCAGTCATCCTGGCTTGGCATTGGACTGGTAAAGGAGTCCTTGAGATATCTGGCCAGATTACCTAAATAATGGCGACTGCAGTCTTTGGGGAGCCCATTCTCTGGCTCCCACCTCTGGAGCTGCCCTTTAGTATACAACCTGTACTTACTAAAGTGTATCTTTTAGCCTTTAAAAAAGAATTAGAGTGGGGACAGGATAAACCCTCTGTTATGTGTTTGATGGGCGTTTAATAGTTTTATAATCTCTATTAGAGAAAATCACCCTTATATTTGTACTATTGGGAATAACAGGAGAACAAGACGTAAAAGTAAATCATCCGCTAGGGACACGGGTTCCAGAGACAGCTGATTAAGAGGAGAATTCCCATCACTTTTGCGGGATATCCACTAATTTCTTGATGAGTCTCTTAAACAGGAAGTTAAGGTAAAAGTCTCCCAATGGTATGAGGATGGGAAAACAATTACCTGGCAAATGTTTTAGTCTTTCCTTAATCTATAACTACAAAGCAGTAAATCTCTAACTATAGAGGTGAACTGGAAAGAATTTCTTAGAACAGTCACTTTAACCAAGTATATGTTCCTGCAAAGTGCATTAAAGGGCTGGAGATTCAAAGGAACCAATAGATTTCTTATAAATAGAATCCTGGCAATGGTGCCAGTGTGGGATTGGATGTAAGTGGGATTTGGGGGTAAGATGATTTGGGTACAAAGGCTGATGTAAAGGGTTCTGTGTACTTTTTATACACTGCAGATTTGTATTAAATGGTCAGCCCTCCCAATGTTTTATAGATCACTAGATGCTTCAAAGTTGAACTATACCAATATATATATCTGTTAGGGTTAAAGATATTGTGAGATATCTGTATCTGAATTTCTGCATATTTGATGTGGGCATTAGTTCCTATACATTTTATTAAAGATGCAGCAGCATCTTCCTGAGCCATCAGCACAGCGTTGAATGAGAACTTCTAGAATTTGCAGGTGAACAAAAAGGGAAGTATGACAGAAAAATCTCAGTGTTAAGATATTTAATGCATTTGAGTCTAGGCAAGAAACACTACGGGATCCACCTATAACAAATACATTTGGAAAAATGTGTTATTTTCTAGGCCTCTGTGTTATAGTAAATCAGATATAGCGGGTGGTAGCTAGGTGTATCTGGAGATGCAAAGCACATATGTGATTGCTTCCAAATATCATACCTATCCATAACTGTCCAGATTGGAATAATGGACACCCTTATGACAGTCTGGGCAATATTCATCAATTGATACT
Source organism: Pyxicephalus adspersus (assembly GCF_032062135.1). NCBI lineage: Eukaryota > Metazoa > Chordata > Amphibia > Anura > Pyxicephalidae > Pyxicephalus > Pyxicephalus adspersus. The sequence continues at coordinate 15,974,716 of NC_092871.1, forward strand.
AAAATGGAGTCCTGCAACTGAAAGAAATATATAGGACACCCTGAATGACCACATGATGGTCAATGCTTTATGGTTCCAGGAAACAGGGACAGCTCACTATTTCCAGGAAGTTAAGTGGTGGAGCAGGTTCCTAATTAGTGGTCATTACACCAAATGAATATCAATGACACCAGAAGAATGAAACCTTGATAGCTAGGTTTGGCAGTATCCTGTCTAGATAGAGGAAAGGGATTCAACCCTTGGATATTGTAATTGGAAATTCAAAGAAAACTTCGTCTTCAATAATGGGGGTGGATGAAAAGAGTAGAAAATAATAAGGAGGTGGGAAAATCTACAACTAAAAGGTGGTTAAAATCAAGTTTTAGAATTTACTACAACAGCAAAATGGTCAACAATATAAAATGTAATTTGAAATAGATAATTGTGTGTAGATTCCTGCTATCAAAAAACAGCACTAAAAGAAATATGTACAACCAATATATCCATTTCTTTGGGAAATGCATCCAGTTTCAGCGTTTCAGTACTTTCTTACTCAATGTCCCAAACCAAGTATAACAAAGATTTGTCCTTACTTGTGGTTAGCATGAAAACCCTGCAATTAGATTTTTTACAAGGGGGTCAGTAATAGCAGCATACTGATTTCCTAAGGTTGAGGTTTCCCATTATTTGACTGGTTTTGATGGAGATAACACAAATAGTTGCTGCTCCATAGCTTGTTAGACTCTGGTAATATGGTCTGGCTGGTAAATGTAGCAAAAGAGTGTTTTGAGTAAAGTTTGGATACCAACTCCCCATGTCAGGTAAGGTTGTCGGCACAAGGGGGTTTAAAAACAGGTTCTGGGTTGGGTTGGGTTGCAGGAACCGTTTAAGCACAGATCATTAAAAGCTGACCTTACTAAACTTATATCCCTTACCCTCCACAGGTGGATCTTATAATGCATGCAATAAATTGGCTGCAGAGAGGCAACATGAGAAAACAGCACTGAGATGTAACAAAGGATGGAAAAGTGGTAAAAAAATATTTTAATAAAAAATAAGTGACAGCTCTTCATGTTACACAATGCTTTTAGTGCCATTCATTTAAAAATAATGTCTAATGTTTTATTAATTTATTATCTTTAGAAGCAATGTTGTATTTTCAGTTTCTGTGTACGAGTAGACAAGCTTATCAGTCTTTAGTCTTTGTTACCCTGCCCCTCCCCATCTCCTGTTACACATATACACATGAAGCTACCATACAGGTGATCTCACTTTGGACACTATGGCCCCAACAGGGATCACCGTCCACTTGGTGAAGGATGACTGCTCCTCCAAGGGAAATGTTACCTATTACTTGGATCAAGACTACAAGCAACTGCTTAAAAAATGTTTGCAGGAAAAGCGTCTGTTTGAGGATCCTTATTTTCCTGCAGAGCCTAAATCACTGGGGCACAACAAGCTTGGACCCTGGTCCCCAGACACTGTAGGGATTAAGTGGAAGAGACCTCAGGTAACTAATGTGGGGGCAAACAAGACGTTCAATTGAGTTTGCATTTAAAGTGAAAGGTTTTCGTGCAGAGAAATATTATATACATTTTATTGATGCCTGTATATACATTTGGGGGTTTATCCACTCAATTTCTAATCCTTGTCACTATTTTCATCAAGATTAAAAGAAAGAGAGGTAATTCAAAATTCTAAATTGTCACCAGAATAGAAAGTAAGGGGAGTTTTTCAAATGGATACTTGTTCAGTGAAATTAACTGTCCTAAAGACAGATTCTCCTAACTTGGCTATTGGGCAGCAAGTAAAAAGAAATCCCCCACCTGGGGCAAAGATGACACAAGAAACCTCTCAGGAGTTTTAACCTTCTACAGTAAAAAATGTTTGCTTTTGATATGGTGTAATCCACCCAAGAAATCCAGCATTCCCAATAAATATCTTTACAAGTCAGTTGTTTTGGGTAAAACCTTACTAGACATCACAGAATTATAATTGATTGCTATTGATAAAGAAAATAATGCTATGTTAATTCAACTGTTTTTTTAGTGGTAATTTGGCCTCTCCGGCAAGAGGTACATTCCTTACAAATAAATGGTAATGCATGTAAAATGAGCCTAAAGCAGGGGTGTAGTGGGGCAGGCATGGGTGGGAATGCCTTGCCCTCACTTTTTTTGGGAATTGGCACGGGTGCTCGCTCCTATTTTGAAAAGAATTCTTTGGTGGTTTGTGGCTTTGGCCAGTCCGCCCCCCTGCGGACCCAAGCACTGTATTTCATAGTAACATGTAACTATAATGCACAATACTTTTATAACATGCATTATGGTAAATATATATATATATATATATATATACAGTATAAATTTTGTGCATTAAGGAATTGACAATCCATAGACACCCCTGTTGGCTAGAATTTCTTGGCAGTTACTCATGGGTTAAATACTGCTATGGCTTTGATTTGCTCCACCTACCCATTTACCCCTATGTACAGCACTGCATAATATGTTGGAGCTTAATAAATCCTGTTTATTAATAATAATACCCTTTGCAATGTGCAGCTTTATTGGTAGAGGTTTCTGATTCCAAATTCAGATTGCAAAGGCCTGCCAGTAGGGTAACTATAGGATAGCTGGCACTGATTTTTCCATCAGTGCTGCACTGTGTTCTGTTGTGTTGTTGGCAACCTAGCATGCCCCCATCCTTTTTCAAAGTTTGCAAAGTAACGGTGAATAGAAACCTGTAAAAATATGGAAGATACAGTTGTTGATTTCTAGTAGACTTCTTGACCTGAATAATAAAGACTAGATCTCTAATGCATTTCAGATGTCTTGGACAACAATGGCTTTTGGCTGTCCAGTTTGATACATTCACAAAGTTTCTGGTATTCTTATCTTGTCAATGGATCATGTTCCTTACGCTGGTCATGGATGCACTTGATATCTTTATGATGATGTTCATTTACCTGGTTACTGCCACACACCCATCAAAACTGATGTGCAAAAGTAAGTGCCCTCCAACAACTGCCAGAGCTGGGTTATTTGTGTAAACTCGCGGGGAGTTCTGCTATAGGATAGTAGGAAATAGTGAGCATTCCATGAATCATACAACAAATAACACCATAGGTTGTTGAACCAGGGGGTTTTGATTGCCTGGGCCTGTGGTATCAGCATGATGATTTCCATTGCAGTACATGCAAAACATGCAGCAGGAACAAACTTTTCAGGCTCCAAGATGCATTACAGCCTATTCATTTTGAAAGGAAACACAGTTCATGTTTCATGTTAGTGAACTCTTTGTGGGTTGTGTTGAGCTCCTTAAGGCTATTGATGTCACACCATTCATGGAGCGTTCATAATATAACACCATGCTTTGTGTATGTTGGCTACAGGTAACCCTATACTATATAGATTTCAGGAAGTCATTACATATGACTTCCTGAAATCTATATGCTGGGGTGTTAAGTTACTAAAATCATTTTTGCACTTTGAATCTATGTTCTTTCCAACTCCCAGTCACATGGAGTACAGGAACACAAAATTAGGATTCCCTCATGGAAATGAGACATTAATGGCCTGGGTTATTTCTCCATTGGTATTCAATGCAATATCCTATTTACATTCATCAGAAATGATCTCCTGGTGAGATGACTTCTGCAAAGTGATAATATGTAGTTACTATGTTAGTGGTAGTTAGTGGTAGCATACCTAGCAGTGCCATTCATTTTAAATAACACCCCAACATATTAAGGCGACATGCTTAGCATGCTGCAACACAAGGCAATGTATGGTGGTACATTGAAGGATGTTGCATTAGGAACCTTTTGTACACATTCAGATGCATTGACAGTCTATTCATTTTCAATGGGCTGCCTAAAGCAATGCATGTTACCATATCACATGCATTAATGCACCAGGTAGGTCTAAATATGATCCTTTTTTTTTAAATGTTTTTCTGATTAACACAAGATTTCATAGCACATGTCAAAAAATCTTGATGCACTAGTATTATGTAACTATTCACTGTAAAATCATCTTTAGTCCCACCAATGACAATGTAGTACTTGAACCTGTATACCTGGACACAAGTTGTATTATTTAAGGTTTTTCTCCATATGATAAAGTTTCGTTAATGCTAAAAAAGATTGTTTAAAGATTGCAATAATTGTATGGTGAATATGTGGCAATATATTTTTTTGTTCAGGACCATCCCAACATGGTAAGTGTGTGTGTGTGTGTGTGTGTATATATATATATATAATTGTGTAATGTAACACCAAAGCTGCAGTTGTGAAGATTTACAGTGTATGTTTCCCGTATTAATCCTTGGCCTTTGATACTTGGATTGGAGACATGCCAATGTTTTATCTCTTGTAGGGAGCAGATCTAACATTTACACAAGATTATTTTTAGTTGCCTCCCTGTTCTACCCCGTGCCATCCCTAACTATAGGAACGTTGCGCCTTACTTATGCAACCCATTGGTCTATAGCTCTGAACACACTGGGTGGATCACTGTTGCCACCAATGGTGGGAACAAATTACCACTGTAGAGACAGTGCTGTTTGTTCTATGGAATGGGGGAGAGGAGTGAGTAAAAGGTGTCCCACTGTGTCCTCCTGCATAGAAAATAGCAGCAGTCATTAGCTGTTGATTCTACCATCTGTACAGCTGTCCTCCCCCTCAAACAGAACTCTGATCACAGAGTAATATCAGGGGTACAGCACTACAGATACACAGATTCTAGATTTTCAGCCATGATGATCACAAATGTGTCTCATTTTGTCACTCAAGTCTGACTCTCCCCCCTCTTCCTTTCCAATATCATGTCCTATTCCTCAAACTATACCCCCCTCTGATATTATATGGAAATATATAAACCAAGCTATGGTTTATTGTTCACTACAATGTTATTAACAAATGAAGAGCTCTGGGAGCATGTCCTTGCCATTTTCTCCAAATTTGGCACACTTGCATAAACCACAATGTAAGCCGTTCCAGGAAATTTGCATTGTCTGTGTAATCTTCATTCTAATTATACTCTTTCTACTGCTACTCTTGTAAATTTGTTTATTCTTGATTCATAATGATTTTTTAAGTGTGTGTAGAGACCATATCACTTTTATCAATCATACAAAAATCAGTCAGTATTGCAATGCAGGAACTGACCCTCATATGTTATCAGACCACTCATGAACAGTCATTCAGGTTGGCCATAGACATTGGATAATGTTTAGAGAGAGTTCATAATATATAAAAATATATAAAGAATATAAAAGTATTATTCTATCATTAAAATGAAATGAACAATCAATCTTATTTTTTTCCAACAATTAAATGTTATCTGTAAAAAAGTTTTTTTTCCCATTGAACACACTTCTCTTATCCCCTCATCTGGCTAAATGTGGATGTTTATTTGAAATAGATGTTTGTGGTTAGTGGAAGGAATGTCTAAGGAATGTTGATGGCCAGGGGGAAAATGGCACCCTTATCGAAAACCAAAAAGATCATTAGTATCTATTAAACTAATCTAAAAGGCATGAATTTCTCATTGCTCAAGGAACCCCTACCAACCTCTGGAGGAACCCCGGTCTAAAAAGACCATATATATATTGTAATGACTTTCTTTGTTCTTTTAGATTTGCCAACAAAAGTGTAGCGTAGGGGCCTGCCTGACTGTATAGGAAGAAAATTAGTTTACTAGACCTTCCTATTGCATAGTCACTAAATCACAAAGGATTGCTGCAGAAATTGAATCAGATTGTAAGGCATGTGGCCAGTTAAAGGCTAGGTACACACGACCAATAATTATCGTTTGAAAACGAACGATCAGTGATTATTCCAGATTATTTTGAACGATCGTATTGTGCACAATTCTGTACATGCTGTAATGAACGATCGTTCAAATATAATCCACCAATAATGTACACACTAGATACCATCGTTTGAACGATTGTTCAAATGATACAGGAAGTGGCATGTACAGGAGAAAGTGTATCACGGAAAAATAAACGTTCACTAAATGACCGTACACACAATAGATTACAAACGATCGTCGCCCAAACAGATCCGTCGGAACGGTCGTATGTTTCCAGCGAGATTCCTCGTTCGTTGTTGTGCACTTTTTTGTTAACAATTATCGAAAGGATCTGTTGTGGATCGTTCGTTTCCCATGACAATTATTGCATGTGTGTACGTAGCCTAAAGGGCACCTTTCATCCAATAATGTGCATCTCTCCTCTTCAAAAGACAAGGGAACCTTTTTATGTGGCTGACACATAAGCTTGAGGGCTTTGTTTTTGGTTTTAGATAAGCTTTACTTATATTCTGGGGAATTCGTAGGGTGGCTTTAAATAAGTATAGAGATGTGTTAATTATAGCTGGACCAGTATAACCAGACCTGTTCCACCCACACCTTTACCTAACCGCTACAATAAAGGAATTAGTAATGTTTACTATTCACAGTCGAACTGTTTTCAGAGCTCCTGACCAGTAAAAGTACCATAAGACAGGGCAGACATTATGTACCATGGGCAGGTTGGGTTATTTCCAGTCATCCCTCTATAGGGAAAAATCCCTTTGTCATTCTTTTATTCACAGCTGTCCCTCTTTACATTGAATATATTGATCTGTGCATATATATGCGCTATATCTGAAGGATTTATTTTGCAGATTATTCCTATTTATATTGAATATACATATGTCTTTTTTAGGAGATCAGTCAGTGTCCTCAGTTTATTTGTGAGAATATGAAGTGGACGGATATTTGCCAGGGACACTTGGGTAAGTGTGCACAGTATTCATGTAACGGCCAAACCACAAAACATTTGTCCCCCTGACCCCAAACACCTAACATGCACAATTTTTAATGTGAACAGTAAAATATTAACTGGAAGCATTCATCTGCAGATTTGTGTAAGATGTCTTGTTCAATTTCCATACTGAAACTTTCTATATGCTACTGTAGCCCTGTTATGGGGGGGGTAATGTAAATGACTCCCACAAAACAGGCTATGGCGCTAACCTGTAGATAACAGAGAGGATTCTGAGCCTTCGCTATGTGGAAGAGTGAGGATAGTAATAAAGTTGGCAGTGCCTCCACCCAGGACAGGGTCTCTGTTAGCAGAGGGGCTCCCTTCCTGGGACATTAACCAGAAATAATAACAGTAATATAAAACAGCACCTGAAGAACCACTACACCCAGCATGCAACATTAACCTTTGCCCGTAAATGAACACACAGGTTGGAGTATTTGTAAGCTTTATATCTCAAAACAGTAATAATATATATCATCAATAAACAGCAATGATTACACCTAACATCCACAAAGCAGAGTCCTGAGAAGAATTGTGCACAGATATACCCGGGTATATATACAGTCTATAACCACAAATACCTCCAGTACTGATCAGTGTCAGGGTGAGTTGCAGAGGCCTCTGGAGTTGATTGTAGTAAAGATGTCCTGATGAGATGATCCTCAAAACAGCAGCAAGGAAATCCTCCAACCGACAATTGGGCTGTGTGTGCTGTGATCCTGTATTGCAGGGATGCAGGCAAAGTCTCTGGAGTTCAGGGACAATCTATCTGCACTACCACTTAGACCCTAGCAATCACACCGATCTGCCAATGCAACCAGACCTCTGCTACCTATGGGCCATCGGATGCCTAACCTATGCTAGATGTAACTAGACACGGGACCCAGATCAGCAAAGATAACTGAAAGGGCAGAGCAAATATATATTTGTGTATATGGCTCATACACTGACTGTAGGGATATCCCAAAGTGATCTCTGATAACATATCACATATACCCATTAATACAGAGGGAATTATTATAATACTGCACTACATACAGACAAGGCAGTCAGTGTGTTCTGGAAGGCAAGCAAGCACCTATCCTGGCTGAGCACATGTTCTCATCTCTTTCCCTGTACCTCCTGCATTTCTCTATATCCTGATGGGGTTTCCCAGGCCACTATCAGGGGCAGGAAAACTTCAACAACTTTATTTGCTATTTTCAAAGTTAATCCTCAGCAAGCAGATAGAAAAAGGCAGACCCCTACACTACAATATTGCAGAAAGAGTGCAACAGATGGCCCATAAAACTCCTCTTTGACATGCTGTTATTACAGTATGATGTTGTTAGTGATGGCTTTTATTTTAAAGATAAGCTAAATTAGGTAGTCCTGTGATTTGGCCATGCAGAGCAAATCAACAAGCGTATTTATTTGCTGCCTTCCACAACCACACAATTCCTTTCCTTTGCTACCATACTGCTTTATTTGGTTACTGGGAGGAAAGATAAATATCTTGTACTTCTAGGTATTAGCAGCCTGTGGTCCCTTGGCCACATAAGTAGCAGATCTGAAACAACCCAGACCCAATGTTAGATAAAAGTCTTGAGGTTTATATGGGACTTTCTGTTTTGCTCCTAGGATAGAGGAATGAACCCAAATGCAAGTATATTCAGGTGGTTTTATTTTGCACCCAATGGGCAAAGTATGGGTCCATCATAAAGAATACAGAGAAGATTTAAGTATATTAAACATAAGTAAGGAGCCCATTCAGAATTTATATATTCTTCTTGCTCAGTATTTACCTCCCATACTAAGGTGTGTCATATTATGGTTGGGAAATATAAGAAGAGTGTACATTGAGCTGTAAATATTGCAACAAAGAATCTTCAAAAGATTGCGTGCATATACAAACAGTTTTCTCTGCAAGTGAAGAGTTTTTTCAGTGGCAAGATAACTGTGGGTGTAGGTCATACAGATAACTGTGTAATAAAAGTCCCATTGTAGAGCAGTCATAAATGGTGTCTGGAAGTCTTGAATGGAGCCATGATATTTAAGATAGTTTAATGATCAAACAAACAATTTTCGTGGAACGCCACCAATTATTGGGGACGTTTAAGGCCAACCATAAACCAAAACAAATTATTCTCATATGCATAAAATGTACTTTATTAGATAACATTAAAGATGTCTAATATTGCAAAATAAAACGTTTGGCACAATCTAGATACTCCTAATGGTTTACCTGGGAGGGTAGGCCCAATTCTTTTCCACATGTTTCACAGATATAATCCGCTTCTTTAGGAAAAACAAGAAGATCTGGTGTTTGCAGACATGCAACGACCTTCTCACCAATGATGGTATATGGTGGGGAAAATGACAAAAAGAGGCGTATTTCCCAGGGGTAGCAATCAATTGATATTGTTAATCTTCCAAGTACGTTTGTATCCCCAGTGAATCCAATCATGTATATCCACGTCTTATATCTTGTACTTACTTCACACTCTTAATGTATACTGTACAATTCACAACTCGTTTCAAAGTTGATCTTGGTCTCCAAACTCGCTCCCCGACTCCTACAAGCCCGATATGAGAAGTCGATGTTCATGATTGTACTGCACAGAGTATTTTATTTTTAATATTTTTTTTTTTTTTAATGCTGTGCATGCTTGTTCAGTTTTTTTTAATATTACTATAAAAGCTGCCTACCTGTCTTCTTAAACCCTCACTACTTCCCACCACTACATAACTCTTTCTATTGTGTTTTACTCCCCCACACCTCCTAGATTGTAAGCTCTTCTGGGCAGGGTCCTCTCCTCCTCCAATGTCACTGTCTGTCTTTTGCAACCCCTGTATAATATTTGTGTGTTTTTACAGGTAACTGCTGGTTTCTAGCTGCTGCAGGGTCATTGACCATTTACCCTCGTCTCTTGGAGCGAGTGGTTCCTCCTCAACAGAATTTTCAAACGGAATATGCTGGAATATTCCATTTTCAGGTAAAACTTTTTCAAAAGGATAATTCTTATTATCATAGATCCTTTTCCTGCTGGAGTTTATCTTCTTGACCTCTTTTATTATGTGCCAAACTTCAATTTCCTTCAAACCCCCTTTCTCAGTTGTTTTTTTCTATAGAATTTTTTTATTAAAGTAGACCTATGAAACAAGGAGTGAACATCTGTACTCCAGTCTTTCTTTTGATATTGGATACATTCTTTGGAAGAAAATAAACGATCACCTGTAATGCTTAGACCCGTAGCAAGAGTGGAAGTATTTCTTTGACAGCATCCTTTCACTGTAGTACAGGACTATAAAATCACAATCTTTTTGGTCTTCTATAACAGAGGCAGGCGTTGCAGTCATTAGAAATGACTAAAAATAAATTGTAACTGATAAGCACAGAAAGTTATAAACGAACATTGTTTCTGTCAGGATTAACAGATCTCATTTCCCCTAATCAACAGATATAACAAGACGCATTTAACGGTATGATTTATAGACCAAAAGGAACCCTAATATTTATGGTTTGGGTTTACCCTTTCCATTCCTTACCATACTTTGGGAATTGCTTTCATCTGCTAGTTTGTGATCACATACTTGTGTTCTTGATCTTAGCTTCATATTGAAAATACTGGTCTCCTGAAACTTTACACCCAATATTCTCCTTATGGAATTCTGTTCACTTTCTATTCAGGGAAAACAATCAAAAGGGCAGAATCTTGTACATGCGTATGAAGTTTTTCTGATGATTACCAAATATTGATTAATTGGTCAAGCACAAAATTGGCAACTGCTCTGCTGGTTTGTAGTAGGTTGAAAGGTTTGAGCATCGGCCCCCCTTTTCCCTTCTTTCCATCAGACTGAACATATGAAGTTCCTGCAGACTCTTGATGTGTTTTGTCCCTCAGTCTTTTAATATTTTATTGGCCATCTCTGAACATGCTCTACCTTATCAATATGTTTTTCTGGTTATGACTTGTCTTAGAATTTAACATTTGTATTGGTGAACCCCTTTGTCTCCTTTAGTTCTGGCAATATGGTAAGTGGGTTGATGTTGTGATTGATGACCGTCTCCCTACCAAGAACGGAGAGCTGGTATTTGTCAGCTCAGCGCAGAAGAGTGAGTTCTGGCCCGCTCTGCTGGAAAAGGCTTATGCCAAGTAAGTAATCTGTTCTTGAACATATCAAAAAGCTTGTTTGTCTTTGTTGGTTCACCTTGAAATTCCTTGATAACCAAATGGCAACCACTACTGATTAATTTTAAATTTTATTAATTCTCTGTTAGATTGATGTTCTGTAAACTTTTGTGTTTAGGTTTGTTATAAGTGGTCTTCACCTTCTTTTTCCGTTGTCCAACTTTAAAGCAGATACTGTACACACAGAGCTAAAGGAATACTATGGGACTCCTTTATCAAAGGGGTGACACAGATTGTTCACCGAAAACTAGCACAGAAAACTAGCACTATTCATACACAAAGGCATTTTACTGTTCATTCCATTTTTGAAAGTGGAAATCAGCTGAAAATATTGTCACTTTTAATCAGGATTGCCACTCTGGTTACCAGCTATCTTCAAAATACTTCACAGTTCTTGTCCCACCTGAAAGAAAAATACTCCCGTAGTTCTCTCTTCGTTCCTCTAATGACCTAATAATGACTTCCCCACTCATAACCTTGTCACTTGCACGGCTCCAAAACTTTTCTAGAGCTGCCCCAACTCTCTGGAATGGTCTTCCTCGTCCTACTTCGCTTGTTTCTACTTTCTGCTCATTTAAAGAACACTCAAAACCCATCTTTTCTAACTTGCCTACTCGTCTTCTGTCTCTTAAACCCCTTTTACCCCTACATATCACCCCTCCTATTGTGTGATACTTCCCCCTCCTCTTAGATTGTAAGCTCTTCTGGGCAGGGTCCTCTCCTCTTCCTGTGTCACTGTCTGTATCTGTCTGTCATTTACAACCCCTATTTAATGTACAACGCTGCATAATATGTTGGCCCTATATAAATCCTGGTTAATAATAATAAATTATAACACTAAAGACTACAGTGGGGATCATTAATGTTTGTTTAAAGTGCCCTGATCAGATAAAGTGGCAATAAGGTGACCAGTTTTTGTTTTGTTTTTCCACAGTGATGATTAGTGATTACTGTTCTGTAATTACACTAAATTGGTAATCAGAAACTTTATTCAATTCACCGTCAAGTGAATTGAGATTCTGATTGCCAATTTAGTGCAAATATAGTACATTGATCAGTCACAGTTTACCACTGTAATTAAAAGTAACACCTGATAAGCCTTTTATGAATGTAATGTTATAAAAATGTTGAACATAAAAAAAAAATGGAGAAAAAATGGCCTAATCTTAAAATGATTGCCTTCTTTTCATATGTCTCTGTCCCCTCAAAAGGGTTGCTACACCCTATCAGATTCCGGCTGCCATTGTGTCATATTTCTGTGATCCCAAGTGACAGTTTTATGTGTTTTTAGATATCATTATTTCACCCTATTGGGGGCCAGACCAACAAATTACACTCCGCATTCTGTAATACTTGTTGCTGTCTCTATAGATTGAATGGTTCCTATGAGGCCCTGGAAGGAGGATGGGTAAACGAAGCCTTCGTAGATTTTACAGGAGGAGTCGATGAAAGTATAGACCTCAAGACTCCCCCTCCAAACCTTTTTTACATCATCCAAACTGCTGTGGAGAAGCGGTCACTCATGGGAACTTCTATTAATGTAAGTGGACAATAAAGAAATACCGTAATAATAATTACATCAATAATTGTTTACAAAGAATTTGGTATTGCTTGTAAAATGCAGCCTAAACTATTTTTCTCTGTAAACATCTAGGGGCACCATTGAAAAATAGAAGAGCTTTACTTGCTGACCTAAAAATACAGAATGTCATTGTAATCTGATTTAAAAGTAAAATGTTGAGAGAACAAAATACATGCAGACAGTTCCTTAGTTGAGATTAAAAACTGGGATTTTGGTGCTAGACCAGAGTGTTATTGAGCTACCAATTCCAAAGTAATTTTTTGTTAACAGAGTTCTGTTTTTTTTTGCAGATTCAGAATCCATACGAGACCGAAATGAGGACACCGGAAGGACTGGTGAAAGGTCATGCGTATTCCATTATTGGGGTTTCAGAGGTACGATCACATGAACTTTCATTATATTATAAATGAAAAGAAAAAGTGTTGTCAGCATCTATCATTCTGCACTTTTTTGGGTAGAAAGAATGTGTTACTACATTTTGGTGTATTGTTAGAAGTTCTTACCGTACTTATAAAATTGATATTTCAGCGATAAGTGAAGTTTAGTGGGCTCAACCACCTGCTGGCTACCTTTTTTAATAATTGAAAAAGCAATTGGCCTCTTCATACCCTTACTGTTTTTCACCTGTTCATGATTTCTCCATTAAGCAGACCCCTTTTGTTCGTACCTTGGAACCCCAGAATTTATTTGCTCCCTTTGCGGTCTATCCCATTGGCAAGACTTGGCAACAAAAAGTAACAGGAATTATCCCCAAACGTAGAGAAAATCTCTAGTCACTGACGTGTCCCCATTGCAATATTTCCTCCTGCCTTCTATTTCTGTAATAGCTGTACAATTGAACCACCACCAAATATAATACAGGCACGTAACTTTTTTTTTTTCATAATAAACAATATTTATTATAACATCCTAAAATTGCATAAAACATACATAACATTATCCATATTTGTATACAGATTGCATAGATTGAACACATGTTCTTCAGTTTTAGGATGTTATAAAAAACATTGTCTATTATGAAAAAAAGGAAAGTCCCTGTACTATATTTGGTGGTGATTCAACAGTCTTTTCGGAATGTGGTACGAATAGGGCCTATTGTAATTCTTTAGACAGATAGCTGTACCATATTGGAACTCCCAGCTGTCCTCATGACCCAAAAGAAAGGAAAAGCAGTGATGAACAAAAATGCTAACAGAGGATTTAATATCTCCCCAGTCTATTCAGAAATTAAAGAAAATTGTTCGGTTCACATTGATCCAATCCTAAAAATTAACCCCCAATATATTTCTTTGGAATCTTTTATAGGTGGAACACAATAACCGCAGGATCCCACTGATCAAACTACGGAATCCATGGGGGGAAGTGGAGTGGAACGGGCGCTGGAGTGACAAGTATGTACCCAGGATAAGATAAAAATGGCCAGCCCAGTATTCCATGAAATGTGGGTTGCTTTAATGTTTGTTAGGGCCAGTGTAGACGACTTATTTATATCAGAGATGCTTTTCTTCCCAGTAGGCTTTAGGAATACATCTGCAGTAAATTCTGAAGTATCATAAACTGATGTCATTTTTCATCTCACTTTTAATTTGTGAAGAATATGTTTTAGTAATGCAAGTTTAGATTGCACAACAAAGTATATCTATGCACCACAAACAGAACCTTGATCACTCCATGATAACTTAACAATTTTTTGACAGCTCCCAATTGTGGTCTTTGCTGGACAATGCACTGAAGGATAAACTTCAAGTAAAAGGTGAAGATGGTGAATTCTGGTAAGAGATTGGGGGTAGGCAGTTTGAAACATTACATTGCATACAATCTGTGATCGTTACCCAAATAGTAACAGATATTTAATTCAGGATGCAGATGGATGACTTTTTGCGCTATTTTGACACTCTTGAAATCTGCACTCTGACCCCAGACTCGGCTTATAGTAATACCACCAAACCATGGAAAAACAACTCCTACACTGGCAAATGGGTGAGAGGGCACAATGCAGGTGGCTGTCGAAATCACAGAGGTAAGAAACTTTTTACTAGTTACAAGATATATTGTAATTTTAGATGAATACACTAAACATCATGCATGGTAACGGCTTTTCACCAATCACAGAATAAAAATACATGAATCATAAAGCAGGAGGATGACTTTATCCTGTAGATCTTGTTATATTTATTACTTTGACTTTTCATTCCAGCTACATTCTGGACTAACCCCCAGTTTCTGGTGACACTGGATGGAGAGGAAGGGAAACATCACTGCACAATGCTAGCTTCTCTTATGCAGAAGGACAGACGGAAGGGAAGAGCTGTTGGGAGGGACTTTTTGTCTATTGGTTTTGAGATCTACAAGGTGCAGAATTGTTTAAAGCTATGTACCAACAATGAAAAATATATGCAAAATAGGAGTATGTCCAGCAAATAACCCATTAAATATTATTGTTTTTCAGGTGTCAAAAGAGGTGAATTGCACAGTTCAGAACTACATCTACGTCTATCAGTACTCTAGCGTGCCAAGGATCCTGTCCTTTTAACAATACATGTTCAGTCTATTGTCTATATTGCTGTTTGCATCTCATCTGCCACCATGTGAAACACAGCGATTGCTTATCTCCTTTACTGTACTGCTGAATTTAACACGATTTGCTGGTATTGCCTGAATATTGTATGACTGATGTGTTACCACAGTGCACAGGGGTTATTTTACATTACTGTGCCACTGAATTTGGTACTAAAGTGTACATGAAGTTCTTGACCCCATTACTGTACCACTTAGTCTGTTTCCACAATTTGCAGGGAGTTCCTGACCCCCATTATTGTACTACTGAATCTGTGGTACCTGAGTATAGTAAAATATTTTGGTATATTTTTAAGCCACATATATTCTGTTTACTGGGTATGTAATTATGGTTGTTATTTCTTGTAGTTCGATCACATGACACAGGTGTCACAGAGAATGAACCTTATCTCCAGTATGATTCCTATGGTTCTTTCACCATATGTAGCTAAAAGAGATGTCACTGGTCGCTATATTCTGCCGCCCGGGCAGTACCTGATCATTCCCACCACATTTATGCCTCATGAAGAGTCTTCCTTTATTCTGAGAGTCTTCACTGAAGAAAACAACACATTCAAGTAAGCAAATTAATTCAGTCAGTATGTCTTTGTTTCTCTTGACGAGTACACAGAATAAAAACAATCAAAGGTTCACTGTTCGAATCATTCCTGCAAACTGCACAATGTGACATGTACATTGAACCGTGCTTGTTTAAATGTGGTGCCAATTAGTCTTAAGGGGAGCTGCATTTGTAGTTGTTGAGTTGGAAAGCAATGCCTGTTTTCTCCTTATTGTTTTTTTTTTCTTTTTTTCTTAGGGAGGTTGACTGTGAGATCAGAGCAGATGGGAAGGTATTTCAGGTATGTGTCTTTTGTATAAAATATGTATCACAGCTGTTTGTGAAAATAATATGTTGGGTTCAAGAGTTACACTTAAAGTAAGACTACTATAAAAATAGGAATTGAGCATCTTTAGACTGGACACATCAGAACACAACAATCCTAAGTCTAGAGCATTCATCCTAAAGGCAGTAAACTGATCACTCTCTACTAGGGAAGGGAAACTTGGCATTTAAAAAACAGGGTTAAAAAAAAGGAAAAAAACCTTAACATTTGTTCTTAGAATAGAATCCTTTCCCCATAACAAAGGTTCAGAGACACTCCCTGGGAACACACCATTCACAGGCTTACAGGAAAATATTGCAAAAATCTGCTTCACCTTATGTGAGTAGAGAAGAAAACCTGCAATGTTACATTTGTGTTGCACCATGGAAAGTCTTGGATAGGAAAGAACACATCCTCTTTCAGACACAAATTATATGTAGGAGTAATCTGAAATTATGTATAAGAAAAAAAGAATATTTTGGTGTTATTGATTTGTGTTCTCTTTCCCTGCAGGAAAGTGAGCTCCGGATGACAATGGAAGAATTCACCAGACATTTCCAACGTCTTTCTGGACAGGCAAGGGAAAATATTTATGCAAACCTATACTGGACAAAAGTCATAAATCTTAAAGCAAACCTCTTCTGTGTCTATTCAGGGCAATGTAACAGATTCATTGAAAGCAGATGTTTACCGAGAGATTATGTAAGCGGCCATTTTTTTTTTTTTTACCTGTTTCCAAAATACAGGTTGCCCGGCAGGTGTACTGATCCTATGTCTTTAATACTTTCTAAATTACTGACTCAGAATAAGTATGCAGCTCAGGTTTTCAGCTAGTTGTGGAGCAGTTATCTGCATGCTTTTTTCAGGTACGTGAATGAAATTACTGACATCTATTTATCGGCTTTATCCAGGAATTTAGCATTATCCCCCCTATTGTGTGATTTTTCCCCCCCCCCTTCCTAGATTGTAAGCTCTTCGGGGCAAGGTCCTCTCCTCCTCCTGTGTCACTGTCATTTGCACCCCCTATTTAATGTACAGCACTGCATAATATGTTGGCGCTATATAAAGTCTGTTTATTATTAATAATAATAATATTATTAATTTAGAATGCATACAGCAATGGCAGCTTACATATTCTCTCAGTACAGATTTTTAAAAAGCAAGCCCCTCTGCTTGTGACTTTTGCTGAGCTGTTTGCCGACCAGAACCAGAAGAAAAAAATTAGTGAGTTCTAAGTTGGTTTTAGGAGCTTGCACAGGGGTAAAGATTCCATCACCACTTGGGTGTTGTAGTCTGCATCAAGGAACAGGAGAGTCACATATTTTCAGAGGTATTGGTATTTTCAAGGCTCTGATGAGTGAATGGGCAGCAGAAGAACACAAGAAAAGTAACAATCTCTAGTTTCACAGAACCCAATTATTTGCCCTAATTTGACAAGGTACATTTTTTCATCAGCAAACATATCCATTTTTTAATTTAATAAGTTACATACATCAAAGGTAAATCCATTACCCTGTACACTTTGTGTGATCAAAACAAAGTGTGTTCCATTGTTAACATTTGTTTTCAAAACCTTTGCTAAATTCCAGGACCAGGAGATCAGCCCTGAGGAGTTACAGACCATCTTCGTGCAAACAACATCAAAACGTAAGCAGAGAAAAGTTTGTATACTAGGCAATAAAAGTTTTCCTGATCAGATCTAGAATAAGACAGCTTCCAGCCAAAGACAACCAGAGAAGTGAACTTTTTGCAGGCTTTACAAAATAAATGTATTAGCCAACAATGGGGCAAAATAACCAATCATAGCTTAAAGGTTAGCTGTTTAGACATTAAATTGAAAGGATGATTGTCCTTTGCTATTATATATATATATATATATATATATATATATATATATTCTTGTATTGATAATCAAGTCATTCTTTGTTTTAGACACACACCTGAAGACAGATGGTTTTTCCATGGAGACCTGCGAGCAGCTTGTGAAAATTGCAGATGTATCCTTGGCAATGTAGCAGCTGACATTGTACCTTTTTAATTTGCTAACTAAAATACATTAAAAACACAAGAGACAAATTACAAATAACAATACAACAGATTGTCTCAGGTGTCTTCTAACAGTTACAAATCGTGGGGCACTTTGTGAGACTGGTTGAGGACCTGGCACCTTCATCCTCCCATTTATAGGTGAAGGGAGGATATCTGCACTGTTACCCAGATATTTCTGAGCAATATTATTCAGTTTTAAATAGTTATATTTATCACCCCAAGTTGATCTCTGAAAGGCCCAATTCATGATCAGGCATATTAGGATATTGAATCCGGTGCAGTTTAGGGAAAGGAGAACTGATGTCCTTATATGATATATGGCCCAGTTCATTTTATTCTTAGCGAAAAATGAAGAATCTGCCTAAATGTTTCAGCAACACATCATTTTTCTGTGTTCACCTTAACATAATTGAATTTCAGAACATAGGAAGTGGAAAACTGCAGCTTTATGAATTTAAGTATCTTTGGAGCAAGATTAAAGAATGGGAGGTAGGACATCCTAAAATGGATTTAGTGTATTTTGTAGCAGAGGTATTGCAGCTGGTACCAACCTATAGTCACAGCTCCCTATTCTTTCACTGAAAACAATTTTTTTGTATAATAGGTTTATTCTGCAATTTATTCTATAAAGCTTGTGTTATATAGACCAAGAACAAGTTATTTTGTTTCCTGGTGATCAAGCTTCTGAAAGTGAAGAACAGGCATTCCATGTTACCACGAAAGTGCTGATCAGAAGCCCCATTCCGCTGAAAGGAGTGACAATTATTTGCCTTTTAAAGGTCTCCACTTGCCATTTTCCACTTCCAAAGTGGCCACCACTATCTATAATTTGATGATTAAGCAGATCACCACTTCATAAATCGTGCAAACAGGACAATTTAATACAAAATTGGTGTTTTGGGGAACATTTTGATCATTTTATTCATTACTTGTTTACCTGGGGTGAGGTGAAAAATGGTGTAATTTGTGTATAAACAATGCCATTTGTTTGGCTATATATAAATAGATCCTTTAGGCTCCACAGGAGCAAATCGGCAAAGGGTAAGACTTAGGAAGGCGCCTTCCTCGTCAGCTGCTGCTATTAAAGCTTCTGGAGGATGTGAGGAAGAGGTGGCTGGAAGTTGGGGCAGACCAGGCAGTTTTTGGTAAAGGAGACTGGTAACTTGGAGGGTGAGGTAGACAGAGGGGGTATGACAGAGGGTTATGCTGCTTAGGGTACAAGAATGGCTAGGACCAAATTGGGGTTTGTGTAGTTCAACACATGCTGTGTGCTTTTAGTGATGTGAAATCATTTCAAGGTCCTTCTGGATTTCTTTTGACTGGTATGGACAGAAAAACTGGTATGATGTAGTGCCCATTGGGCACACAGGGCCACACTTTATTTTTTTCCCAGCCATTATCACCAATTGCTCAGTATGGACAGGTGTCTCCTGAGCTACTGCTGCCATCTGGTGGTTGTAGAAATTAAAATCTGTCATTGCAGCAGTTGGCAAAGACATTTCATACACTTATACACATTTATATGTTTCAGCATATATTCACGAAACATGATCAAGACCGATCTGGGACAATGGATGTACAGGAACTGCGGCTGGCCCTGGAATCAGCTGGTGAGATGTTTTTATATTTTACAATCCTATCCAGAGTGTAAAATATATTCATATTAGGGAGGAGGATAGTGTCCTCATATTCGCATGTGAAATTGTCTAATCTTTCATGATACACCTGGTGAGCCCTCAGCTTTGGCTTGTTTCTGATTTCTCAACAATATGAGCATTTATTGTTCCTATATTACAGCTTGAGGAATGATAGTATATTATATTTTTTAGATGCACACCTATCTCATAACTTTTTTTGTTTTGTAGGATTCCAACTGAACAATAAAATGGTGGAGCATCTGTGTTTGAAATATGGCGATGACCTCAGAAGAGTGGATTTTGACAGCTTTCTGTCCTGCATGGCACACCTCATGGGAGTATTTGGTAGGTGAAGTACATCAATTCATCAATTATCTAGCAGCAAGAGAAGTCTTGCAGCTTATTTAAAAAATGTCAGGGTCGGGTGATGTCCCTAATGAAGGGACTGTTCCACATAATGATTGTAAACATTGTTCTAAGTTAGGATTGAAAGTAACGTTACTAATTTTGTATTGATTTTGGCTGTTTAATTTATGTCAGATGGAAGGAAAGAGCTTAAATCTGCACATCAGTTAAAGCATTCTTTTTTTATGCATTGTATACACCTGTGTACGTTTATGTTTTAGCAATTAAGGTGTTTTTTTCAGAAAGGGACAGGCAATGTCCCTTCTGTAATAATAGCTCATACCTGTTCTCTGCCAAACTGCTCAGTGTTGGTTGCCAGGTAAAAACTCGGCTTCCCTTGCACATAGCAGGGAATAAACAAATTGCTCTCCTTACGTCATTCCGGCACGAACAATCAAGTTGTCTGGAGATCACTTTGGGAAGTGAAAAAAAGAGCAAGATGAAAGCACTGCGATGGAATGGCGATAGGTGAGTAATTGCAGGATTAGTTTCGCTTTAAGCTAGATATAAAACATATCCCATACCTGGGTAACATTTAGTTCACTAAATGACAGTGTATCAAAAACAGTTAAGATTGTTTCCATACAAGAGGAATTTTCAAAATCTTCTGTTTGGAGTCTATTGAGGGACCCCTTTAGGAAGTACAAGATACTGTGGTCTGAGGTGCATGAAAGCACATCCATAAAACTGAATCCAAATAAACTAAACACCTGGTGCTAAAAAAGTGAGTGCACAAATGTGTACTACAAAAAATGAATTGAGAACTTCACACATTACACCTTACCCATTTCATGCAGAATGCAAGTGACCCACAGTATAAAAAATAATGCTAAAGGTAAATCTATTGTTGGAACTTCGGCCTGGATATAAAATGTTATACCAAAAAGCCCAGTCCAAGATGCCAGATCCAAGAAAAAGATGTGTGTGTGTGTGCAATAATACAAGAGTACTCCTATATTATAAGTATATTAGGGCACCCCTGGGCCACCCAAACCAGGGGTACAGACACTGCAGACTTCAGCCAGACCAGGCAGCACCTGTCGACATCAGCAAACAAAAACTGCTCAGCATAAATCCTCCCCCTAGTAAGCCTCAGTTAAAAGCAAAAACATTTTTTTACCCTAGATCATCGTTTGTGACATGATTTTAAAATCAGAAATGTGCTGCCACTAAGGAAAAGGGTTTGCACCTTTTCCAATGCCACATTTTTCCTAGCTCTGCAAGGGGTAAACTAGCTCTTTGGAGTTTCTCCCTGGTATCATTTTCCTAAAATACTCCGGTGACAAGGCCTCTCTAGTGCTAACTGGATTATGGGCTCAACTAATTACATATGTATTTTTATTTTAACGAATTCAGTTACCAAATCTAGATTAAGTCTTGTGTGTTTCAGGAGTATGTTATCGTATGGACCAAAACAAAGATGGAGTTGTCAGCCTGGGAGAACAGCAGGTGAGATGTTTGAGTAATATAAAAACCTTGTAGAACATTTAATGCACACTGCTGCGTTTATATTTATGTATAGAAAGTGATGCATCATCTGATATACGATTTATACGAGTATAAAATATTAGGATTGGTACCCATAACTACCATATTCATTTTATTAAAATAATTGGTATTCCAGACTTTTCTCTAATTTTAATTTTAATAAAAGAGCAAACAATTATATTTTCATGTGTATATAAATGCTATTATACAAGAATACTGTGGCTTTGCTTATTTGCCCCTGCCAAATCCACAGAAACAAAGCCAGAACCCTATTTGGATATTGTGGGAGACATCAGTTTAGTGCAGCAGTTAGCTATTTTTTGTGGCCTATCCTGTGGTCCCCTCCAAAGAAAATATATGGGCTACACTATAATTGTACTGTGACCGCTAACTGGGCAGGATCCACACACCCAATTATCAAAAAAAAAATGATCATCTTCTCCCTCGCTATGTCAATATCTCCTTGTCAGATACCCAGCTTGTTAAAGTGTTATAACTATTTTCTGGAGCCCAATGGGTAATGTGTGTACCCTTGCCATGTTGTACTTTGAACAAGCTGCGGCTGTTAAAAGACAACCAAAACAAAAAATCTCTCACTCCAATATAAAATTCTTTATATTGTGCCCTTCAGCATTTGAGAATTTACCAGTTTCTTATGAAGGCTTTCTAGGACATGCAGTTGTAGTTATTCTGTAACTGGATGCCATAGCCCTTTGTTTTCCTGCAGGACACCAGTAGATAAAATGAGGGTAGATGAAAACAAGAATGACAATACAGAAATATGAGCATTTGCTTTTTTCCTATAAAGCCTTAAAATTGGCAAAAATATACTAGAACAACACACAATAGATAATTTTAAAGGTGTGCATGTTGCTTCCAGTGCAGATGTTTGAACAGACCTCTGTTTTTCCTCCATTGCAGTGGCTTCAGATGACTCGTCTCCAATGAAGAGAGTGCATTGCACCATCAAAGACTAAGAGAATCCCTCAGGAGGCTCTGTGCACCAATTCTGTGTTCAGGAATCCCTAAATATTACAACCATATTCTGTAGGAGGTTTTACTTGAACGTTTGGAAAATACTGATTAATTTTATCAATGTTTATTATATTAAATATTCGGTTTTAAATATGGTGTGCATTAGAACTTATATGATAAGATATGTAAGCTTAGTTTTCTAGTAAGCATCAGGGCCTGGCTGCTCTTCTTATACTAACACAAAACTAGCAGACAGGCTCTGTGTGATGTATAACAGACTTTGCAAACTCGGCTAGCCAGAACCATGCAATTTGGACCACTTATGGCTGTAGAAAATAAAACAAGGGATCTGTTGACTGAATGTATGATGGGTGAATCTTAAAAGGACCATACTAAAAGTAAAACATTTTCACCTACTAGACCCAGTGGTCTGTGAAAAAATTTGGTGTCCCAAAGAAAAATTTGGACATTATTTGCAATTTTTTCTTTTAATAATAATAAAACAAAAAATATTCTAATAAATTCTTATATTCTGAATGACAATTTTCACCTTTATATTTAACCAAATCTACGAATTGTACTAGAGACGGGAAAAAAAAAGCGAGGCGCAGCGTGAAGTCAGTGTAGTGTTAAGTTGTATGAGGCAACCGTTGCTGAGCCGTACGCTTCAGTTTTGTTTCCACCATTACAACAGTCACTCCGCTCAGGCAATACCGATTTCTCATTCGAATGATTTATTTGTTTATTTCTCAGATGCTCGTTTTGGTAAGTTTGACCTTAACTGTGTATTTTCTTTAACTGGTATATTTAATGGCTTCAATTAGTTTGACTTTGATAACTATCATTTTTTGTCTTCGATTAGTATGAAATAAACCCATAACGAGCGAGAAAAAGCAAACAAATATTTTGCATCTCTTTAGTAATGCCAAAGATAATGCAACTAATAATAATAGTAACAATAGTAATACTTCACTGAGCTGATCACTGAATCAGAGCCTCCACAGTCCTTGTCAGGCACCATTAGGAAGATCAGTATTTTACAAATGTATTTTTTTTTTAAATCATATTAATGGTACGCAGGATTTAAATTTGGTAATTTAGTAGTCCGAAAGATTGGCTACCGCTGTACTGGACAATAGCAAACCAAAAATTGTAGGTCAGCCCAGGATAACTGCTTCTAGTACCAGCATCAGTGATGCTGTAGCAAGAGAAACAGACATATGGAATCTGTGTCCTAAATAGACTCTAACAAAGGGATACAAAAATCCTCATTTCTTTCCCATTAATTAAAGGACACGGGAAGTCTTGCACCTTTGAGGTGGTCAAACTGCTAAATGGACCAAGACAAAAAAAAGTGGGGCCAATGTGCAGCCCAGGGAGCCACCTAAGGACCTCCATGCCTTAAGGTCGCATTACACAAGGCCTCATCCTTCCCCTGGTAGAACTTCAAAGAACGTTGAAAAAAAGACCAGGAGGAAGCCTTCCACCTAGACTTTATCTCACACTAGATCTTGTAGGAAAATGCTAGCCTTCATCATAGGAACCCCCAGTTCATATATTCGCCTTTCCTAAAACCCAGGCTTATAGATCTAGGTGATGGAGTAGTGTTTTTTTTCATGGTAGCATTCTGCACCTGCACTGACTGTCCTATCAACAGCGAGTCCTCTAGGTTTCTTACAATAGAAATGTAATAAAAAAAAGGTGGTATGAGGGAATATCCTGGGCTGTACTACATTTTTCAACCTCCCATTTAATCATATAAGTGGCAAGATAAGGTAAAAGACTTATACTATGCCTCAAAATAGATCGTCCAGCCTGGTGTCCAAGTTTCTAATTTGTGTTCTGGTCATCAGCAATGGCTTTTAATAATATGCCCAGATCTGGGTGTTTTTACATGCCCAGCTCCGAATTGTATTCCGAAAACAAATTCAACATTTTCCTGATTTTGAAGGCATCGAAGTTTGTTTTTTGGCATCTGTATCCACCAACTCTCCCTGAAGTAAACTGTATTTTTTGCAATTTACTAATGTGCCTTGTCTGCAGTCCACCATTTACACGTGCCTGGCTGGATTGTTCATGAATGTATAGCAGGATTAAACTAAACCTGGCCAAAGAGGTAATAGTGCAGTTACCTGGGTTGGTCTTTAAATCAATCCCATTCATTTCTAGGCCCAGGCTGTACATAAAGTATCAGCTTCTGCCCGAATCAACTTAAGGACCACAGTAGCAGCTGCAAGCCTGTATTCTCTGGAATCTGTAGCTGGATAAAGAGTTGCTGCTGTAAAGCCCATTTTACATGTAAATGCTGCAAGAATATACCTAATATGATGCAGTGCCATCCATTCCTATTGTCACCCTAGTGTTCTACTGGAGTGCATTGCACTGCGCCACAGGTAACTATACTATATGTTTGGGACACACTATTTATTGTGTGCTTCTGAATATACTACAGGTCTGATTTTCGGAACAAAGTGAAGTATTGGCCAGACTGTTCAAATAAATGGGATGCCCTAACCCTGAGAACATGCAGTTTGTTTAGCTGGCATTAAAAGCACTGGTTGGCTTTCTGCAAGCTTTGTTGTCATTTTTTTTGGTACCATTCAGTTATACTTTTGGAATATACACAAATATCAAGGAATGTGCGGACTCCCTTTAAAAAAGCTGCCAGCAGGCTTCAGTAAGCTTCATTCTCAAAAAGATTTTGTACATTCCCAAACTGGAGCAATAGGGTGCTTTACAGGCTTTAGGAAAGCTTTTTAAAGCGGGTTGTATGCGCTAAGGCCTATATGAGCAATGTATACAGAGTAAAACACTGACGGGCAGTAATTTTACCTTTAGAAAACAGTTTAAGCCAGGCCACTTCTTATATCATATTATACCTTTCAGATTTTTTACCTCTACTGGCACACATCTCTGCTTTCAAACAAACATCAGCACTCTTGCATCTTTTGAAACTCTGTATTTTTAAACATTTGTTCAAAAAAAAAAAAATAGTTTTTAAAAAGAGGAACAAATTTAATTTACACAGAAGTACTAAATGTACATCATTCTTTAAAAAAAATCATTCTACATTATAAATACAGTAGAAATTCTTTTATAGTACTATATTTATACCATAATGTTGGTTTGGGGATCGGAAGGGTGAAAGATGAAAGAAGGGGGGCACGATTATGTTTTCCTTTTTTGCGAATGGAAATAAATACCAAATTGGCGAAAGGTTAGTACAGTAAGGAGCAGACAGAACGTCTGTCTGGATGAGGGAGGACACATAGGGAGGTTTTTGCTTTGCAGACATCTGACCTTGCATAAAAAACAACTCAATGATGGAACCCTGACATATGACTACTGCAATTTACTGGGACTTGCCTCTAGAAGAAAACACAGACATCACAACAGGCACTACCGCTAATTTCCAATACCATTATTTATAAATGCAATTGATCTGTCAAATTATTTTAGGACTATGTGCTGTTTTAACTGGGTCACCTATCCCAAGTACCCAATTAGAAGGGGAAACAAACATTTGGGTGATGCAGCTCATGCTTGCTCTGCCTGTGTTAATGCTGAGGAGGGGATACAATCTGCAAACTTGCCGAACGGAAACATTGGTAGATTTATAGTGTCCCCGGGTATCCATGTGCAATTTACAAACTACCAAGTTATGGCAATCGTGACCTACTAAGGGATTACATTCCACCTACAGCTCAGCTAAACACGGATAAAATAACTTGGTAGAGAAAGAAACCTTTGGTCTTTCCCACCAACCTCCTCCTGTCAGGTATTTACTGGGTTTAACACCTCCCAAGTCCCTCACTCAGTGTGACAGCAAGAAAACTAGCATTTTCAGTAATGGCAAACAAAATGTTTTTGCATGATACAGGCTGCCACTAATTGGTTTCCTTTGAAACATGGTTGAGTTTAATTTTGCTAAACTGCACCACTTAAGCTCTTGGGAATACTTAAAGTATAGATAAAGCAGCATAACTCACCTATCCCTGTTTAATTGCAGTGCGCAGCCATCTTCCTTCTCTTTATTTCTGGGGACAGTCTTAGGCTATCCTGGGATGAAGTTTATTCATCCCCATGACACACGTGGGAAGCCGGGTTTGCCTGGCACCCAATGCCGACTGAATATTGGCAGCTCAGTTTTGTTGCCAGGAACCCGCAGCGATCAGGTAGGTAAGACACAGATAGGATACCACCTGTCCCTTTCTACAACAATAACCTGTCTGATCAAGCAAGTGGAAGTTCCACTTTAGGTTGACCCCAGAGGGCATCTAATAGTTAGGCCTATTAGAGTAAAATATGCAAAGTGCGAGAAGCTACCCAGTGTTTTCTGCTGCTATGGATTGGGGGAATCCTTCCAGGAAATATGCTATAGTCAAAAGTTGCCCATGACAAGCAAAAATGTCACAGTAGTAATGTGAAGAGAAGGAATGCTCCTTGCTTGCCTTTGCAGATTGATCCATTAGCCTTAATGCTACCTTTCTCTGCAATCCAGCCAATATATCCATCCTTAATTTGCCTATTCTCGCACATTTCTAATATAGGGTGTGACAGGGACAGGGTTACCCTATCCAGCACAGACGTACTAGTCCAACTCCAAGGCAATGTTGCAAAAGATAGCTTGTATGTATATCTACCACCCCCATATCTGATGATACCCCTTTATTCTTGGTGCACCCCAAAAACAAAAAAAGTGAATATTTTTCATGTATAGTGCCATCCATGTGCACTGTGCATTCATTTGCTATTTTCCCAGATAGGAAAATAATAATAATAAAAAAATACGACACAGAACCTAAAAAAATCCCCTGCCTTTGATGCTTGAATAACTTAAAGAAATATCATTACAATAAACTTTAATACGTTTGTTTTGAAGCCAGTCCCTTCAGTTTCCTCCTTCAGGGCTAAAGTTTTTAATTCAGTTGTATTTTTTTTTTTTCTTGACAGTTCAAGTTGAGATGAGAAAAACAGATGGAAATGGGAGGTAATAGGGGAGGAAAAAAAAATAAAAGTTTTGAAGGCAACAGATCACCAGTTAAATGAGTCCTTTGAAAAGTTCTGTCTGGGGAGATAACCGGCCTGTGCCGGAAAGTTCTAACTTTCCACCTAAGAAGCGGCACAATTTCTCCATGGAACCACTTGCCGCATTATGCGGACAAGTGAGGGGAAAAAAGAAAATTGAGGCTTATTCTGAAAATGTGTGCCCTTCTGTCTCCAAGTACTGCAGTGGCTCATGTCCTGCTCAAGACATTATCGTTTTTCTCCCCGGGCAATTTATCAATTTATTTCATACGGCTCGCTCAATCATTTCCTTCCCGTTATCTATTTAACGTCCTGGCCCCCAAGCCTCCGTTGTGGTTGGGGGTAAGGTACGAGTCTGTGCGGTGAACTGGGGAGGAGAAGGGAGAAGAGGAAGAGGAGTGATGGTACGAAGACTGTGTTGTAGAACGCAGAAGGGTGTTGGAACTTCCTCCACCCTGGGGTTGCTGCAGGTTAAGGATACTGTCGATAGCGCTCTGCAGGTGCTCATTTAGAGTGTCGTCCTGGGGGCTGTCACTTGAAAAGCTAGCGTTATCCACATCATACTGCTCAGACTTCAGTCTTTTTGCTGATGGAAGTGGCATCTCCCAATTTAACTCAGACTCATGGTCTGTTGGTTCGGATTTCACCACGTGCCGATAGAATCCTGGCTCGTTGTCCCTGTCTCTCCTCAAGCTCATTGTTGTCTCATCGGTATTATTCATCTTTGTTTCCCCTCTGCTGAAGAATACCAGCTTAGAGCTTTCTTCTTTTTTCTTTCCACTCTCCGGGACTCCTTGCATCTTGTGGGATGTGATGACACTTCTGGATACATCCTCTTGTTTTATTGATTGTGGCATAACTGGCGCTTGTGCAGGAGTTTCAACTGCTGACCTAGTGTCTGATGGCTTACCAGTTACAAAGGCGTCCACATTCTCGCGATAAGTCTTGCGGAGGGGTAGCCTGCAGAATGTTGCCAAGGGCTTCTTTTCAGCAGGTGATGAGTGGTCCAGTGTGCCATTCATCTGCCCAGCTGGTGTGGTGGTTGCGGCAGGGGTTGGGTTAACCGTTGTCTTGATGACGGTGCTGGCAGGTGTTGTGGGAGGAGCAGGTGGTGGAGGTGGTGGAGGAGGATTGTGATGAACCGGATCCAGAGCAGTGTTATGGATGACTTTGCTCAGCCCTGCCTCCTGCTTGATCTTCAGCTTAAGCCCGATACGACTACGAGCCTCGTACGTTTTGATTGGAGGTTTGCTGCGCGAAGGGAGTGCGTCGTCATCTGCATCAAGTGACGGTGAAGCTTTGGCCCAAGTGACAGAAGGGGAGCCCCCACTGCTGTGCTTAATTACTAGCTTGGTAGGATGTATTGGTGTGGAGGTCTGCACTACACTGGGTTTCTGGATCTCTGCTACAGGGGCAGCGCATGGCGAGGAAGAGACGGAAGCCACGGAAGGGTTTACAGCTTGAGAGCGTGAAGAAGAGGAAACGTATTCATCTGCAGAAATAAGAATAGCAAAGTTAGCAAACATTTGTCAAAGAAAATACATCAAATAAGTTTTGAGTTGTTTTGCGCCAACTGAATCCTATGAATCCATTATATATAAAATATTGTGTATATATATATATATATATATATATATATATATATATACATACACACATTTATATTTATATATCTATATCTCTAGTCAGGTTGATCTTTTGAACTACATAACTGTGGTAAATCTACTAAACTGTATTAACAGATTGTAAGGTATGTGGCCAGATGCAGGGGAGTAGAGTATTTGTGCTTACTCTTCCCTTTCTGCTCAAATGGAAAGAAACAGATTATGCGTCTATCCTGAAATCACACTGTGACAATTCTGAAAACTTCCTAATAAATTGGAGAGAGGACCTACAAGGCTGAATACAAAACCAAACCAAAAAGAATATAAAAATGAACTCTAGTTGCCTTTAAATAGAAAAAGTTGTTCAATTTGCTGCCTCTCCTCCTCCTGTGTCACTGTCTGTATCTGTCTGTCATCTGCTACCCCTATTTAATGTACAGAACTGCGTAATATGTTGGTGCTATATAAATCCTGTTTAATATTATTAATAAATAAAAGTCAGATATCCTGTGCTGCCTCCTAATGGTGAAGTTAAGAATGGGGATGTGGATTACCTGGTCTTTCTTTTGCCAACTGTCGGTCCAGAGACAAAGCAACTTTCTCTTCCTGAATGAACATTCTGTCAATCATTACCATCTCCGCAGAAGGACTCACTCTCTGCATAAGGGGAGGAATCATGATCAGAGCACAGAACTAAAAATCACACCATACACATTATTAAAAGCTGTAGCATTCCCAGAGACCCATGGGGCAATGACTAAAGAAGGAACGTTTCTACTGACCAATCAAACATAAAAAGAACATTTTGACTGGCTTACTATTGTCTTCTGGTTTTGATAAAACAATCTCAGGAAAACCCTTCAGATAGCCTAGTGGAACCAAATGTTAAGGCCTTCAAATAAGGTACTATTGGACTTTGTTACCTTACAAGTAAAGTTGTGTCCTCCTAAATAACATAGAAGTATTGGAATAGTATTTTTGTGTAGTGTATAATCCCTAGAATGGGATCCAAGTCTTGAATGAACAGTCAGGACATTTAATGTGCCATTACACTCACCCTGGACTCTTCTAAAAGCAGCAAGCGATACTTGTTCAGCATGGCCTGGGTGCGCTTCAGGAGCTGAGTGGACACGGTCTCAAACTCGTCGTCCACTAGACAAAGTGGAAAAATAAAGTTTAGCCATTCAAATGTGGGGGAAATCAAAGCATAAATTGTACACTGGTAAACAAAAGTTTGCAAGCCAAAATACAAATACTATTTGACACTAAGCAATCCCGTACCAACTGTTATTCCCGATTGCTAATAACAAAAAAAAGAAATGTCTTTTTAACATATTCCTATGCAGCTCAGAGCTGAGTATAACTAAACATACATCAGAAGCATGCAGATATAAATCTAAGAAATTAAAATATTCCCATTAGACAGGAAATATGAAAACGACCTACCTTTGCTTAGGTCATGTGAAGTGGGAAGCAGACCCTGGTACACATGGTAGGGGAGGAGTCTGTGCAGGGCATCTTCAAATGAGTGGAAGGGCGTCTTGTAATCTGGGTGCAGGACTGAGCCCTGGTGTTTATGTAGCTGCTCCAAGAAGCTGTAGGACCAACATGAAGTTAACAATAAATAAAACATTTACATAAAACAATAAAAATTCTGTTGAATAAGTATCACGATTTATATCAATATGTCTTTTATACAGCAAAAAGCTCGCTCCACTCAAGCTTCTATATAAATGTCAGCATTTGGGCGGTCATTACATTATATGGTACAACACAGTCATCTAGGTTCCTGCACTACTAGATAACAATGGCAAAGCACCTCCACTACATGGGACACAAGGGGTCTGGCTCTTAGAGTAGGGAAAAAATATTTTACAATCTGATAGGTGCACCCAAACAATCAACAAATACATTGGAGTTTCCCTTTTTTTAAAGAGAACTGTTTGCTTTAACACCCTCTGTGGCCTTTTGTGTTGTACTTTTGACACGTCTGTTGGCGCCCTCCGCTGCACAAAGTAGTAACAGCAGAAAAAGCAAGCACCCACCTAGGTCTACAATGCTAAACATGCTGCAGACATCCATCATGCGCTCTTTATAAATACAATGTATGCTCACCAGGCTTCCTTGTTTGGCTGTAGTGTCTGATGTTTTTTAAGCGTTCCAAATTTACTATCAAACTAAAAGGGAAAAAAAAAAAAAAAACAGAAGGCAGACACATTAATGATAAATACATAGCAGATAGAGAAAACATGACAAAAATATCACATTAGAGGGAGATAACGCCCTAAAACCCAACTTCTATAGCAGTTTACATATCCCAAGGCTGAGAACCACTCCTGCACAGAGAAGATGGGCAGTGAGATATTTTCTCATTCCCCAGTCACACTGTAGATCCAGTCTATGCCTGTGCCCAAAGACAACGCGTGGCCTTGCAGTACTTTAAGTCTCTGGGACTCCAGCAATCTGTAATGGAAGTGAGAGATAACAGTAATCTCTAATCCAAAGACTGACTGCCTTCTGCAGCTTGTCTCCAGTTTCCAAGCAATCCTGCAAAACAACTACAGTCTCTAACTATCATTAGGTTTAGTATGTCTTAATCCTGAGAATTATTTCAAGCAATAAATTGATAGAATACATTACTGGTAAAGGATTACCGTGTTTCCCCCAAAAATAAGTCAGGGTCTTATATTTACCTCTGATACTCGCATTAGGGCTTATTTTCAGGGGATGTCCTATTTTTTTTTTTTTTTTATTCACAATAAATTATCAAGTGTCTGAACATATATTTGAATATTTAACATTTAATGTCAAAACATCATGTGGCCAATGGAAGTATTAGAGTACTACGGTACAAGCACCTATTACAAAACCTGTAACCAATATTACAATGCTATAGAAAGATACTTGTGTTACTTGTGACCTGTCAAAATCACAGATTTTTTTCTTATATACAAGAAGTCATGAATAAGAATGGACAAAAAAAAGGACCCTTTGAAAAGAGAATCCACCAACCTCCTATTAGTTTTAGTGTCACACCAGAGTACCGTAGGTTAATTAACCATGCAATTTCTTCACCCCTTGCCCCAGTGCTTTGAAAATCTGCTCTCTCTCTGCTCTCTCCTTCCTCATGGTATCCCTCCCTGTATCAGGTGACCGCACCCTCCGAAGAAGCCTATAGGGCTTACTTTTAGGGGAGGGCTTATATTTCACCCTTGCATGATTAGCATGTTGGGCTTACTATTATAGTATTATAGCAGCATCCTCAAATGTCTGGTATTAATTTTGTGTTTATTAGATGGAAGGGGTTTTGTGTGACATCCAGCATGGTCAGCGTACATACCTGAGACTGGCTCTGGACTTGGGAAGCAGGTACAATCTGAGAGATGCTCTTTCCAACAACTTGGATTTGTAAGGAGCCCTTTCCCAGGCTGATAGTAGGCACTGAGCTGATCACTCCGGTTTTAGCCTGAAAGAGAAGAGATCATAACAAACATGTTCTCTTTAGGTGAACACACCTTGTTGTCACATTCCCCAAAACAACAAACACTGCCTTGGTGTTAGAATTGTGTAATTGGTACAGTTCCTTACCTGGCTGTGTACAGGAATAGCAGTGACAGGCTTCCCCTGCACCACCGATGTTTTCCCAGTCGTGTTGGGGAAAACAGACGCATCTTGCGTTCCAGGAGCAGCTGAAAACAATGCATGACAAAAATAAGTCTTGTGGCATGGTGGGTCTTCTATGTACAATGATCAGGTAACAAAAACTTTTTTATGCGGTCAGAAATATGGAAGCAATTTAGAAAAAAAAAAAACTGACCTCTTAAAACAAATTACGGCTAGGTGCCAACCCCCACCACTGAATTTTGAATGGCAAAATAATGTACTAGAAATATAATCCCCTGTGGTATATAGAATCAGAATTGTTCATTTATCGTTCACACATGGAATGCCAAGATTGTCCACAAGGCACTTTTCCTATTATAGACATGTAGACAGCCTAACATATAGGCAGTGGCTTAAGAAGCCATCCCAGAGACTCAGATTCCCGATCTATGTTAGTGCTGCAGTCACAGCATCCTCCTAACCCATTGTTCATTAAAGCTTTTGTCCTGCTGTGTTCACCTCGTACACTGCAAAGCTTCTCAATAGAATCTTGCTCAGCAAACCTAACAGCTAAACACTGGCAGGGGTCAGACTGCTTCCTAAGAGGCATTTATCCTTTGTGTCTTTGGGTCCTATAAACAGGAAGTTATTTCTCCTTAAAGAGACTGTTTGGACTTACAGTGTGGTTATGTAATGTAAATGCAAACACTAAAAAGTCTAACTGAACCTTAATTTAGCTGAAAAGCTTGCCCCATCCAGTAGATGTGCAGTGTGACCCTAGCTGTGATGTTGGTCTTACAGGAGAATCCCTGCATGCTACATATTAAGCTCATGCTCTTAGCTGACTGGACAGCTCTAGCTTTGACTCCGTAGGCAGTGTGTTGACCTCTGCAAAGAGATCACCGCTTCCTGAAAGCATGCATGATAGCGGGTAGATTTCCTGGAAGAAAACTTTAATCCCACCTGAAGTCTTTACTAGAACCGATGCCTGCTGCTGATGATGATGTTGTTGTTGCTGCTGCTGCTGTTGTAGTAGTGTGGAAAGTTGAGCCGCCTGGGTGATGGTTGTCTGCATCTTTGTCAAATCACTGTGTGATACAGCAGCTTGCTGCACCAACACCTGGCCAGGGGAGTGCCCATGTAGAGAAGCTTGTGTTGGCAATGGCTGTCCTTGTCCACTGATCAACACTGAAGATGACTGAGTGTTGTACTGTCCAGCAAGAGCGGGGGATGTTTGGGCGCCCCCTTGTGGTTGTTGATGTATCATCAGACCTTGCTGCTGCATCTAGGAAATAAGATAAAGGGTAAACTTTAATTAGGCAAAAAAAAATACTCTCCAGAGTAGTCTCTAAACACACTTACAGCAAAAGTCTAACAGCAAACAACGCAAAGTGCAGCAGTTGAAAGCCCTTAAGATTACTGAAGTCAAATTAGTAAAATAATACCTGGTTGCTGTTGGTTCACAAATCCAACCCAAAGCTAGGAGATGTTGCCCTCAGCAAGCTCTCATTCACCTTTCCATTTTGGACAGATATATTTTTAACATTTATAAACACAAGCACTGTTTTAATACACATACACAACAGGTGTTTCTAAGATGTTAGAAACCCAACTTTTGTTGTAATATGTGAAAATGTATAACTCCGCATTAAATGCACAGAGTAGTCAATATCTATAGTCTGGGCACCTGTACATTTTCAAGACAAAACTGCAACACAAGTCCAATGTTCTTACCTGCTGATACCTCTCCAACAACTGTTTCTGCTGTGGCAGGGTGTTGGATAAGGCCAAAGCCTGGAACTGGCTGGGGGTCATCTGGAAGGTACGTTGCTGCTCTGTTATGTGAATGGACTGGGTAGGGCCCTGTTGTTTAATAGATGCCTGCGCCTGGAACTGCACGGGGAATGAGTGGGTCTGTGAGGAATCGGATGTGGCTGGTGTGGCCTGCAGGGAAATGGGGACACCTGACCGAATTTCAGGTTGTGAGGTGCTCAGCTGTACTTGGAGCTGAATGTGCTGCTGAGGGGATGAGAGGGTTTGCGGCATTTCAGCAGACAGTGCCTGATGCGTTGGGAAAGGCGTCTGTACCTGAGGTTGAGAAGGAGGACGCAGAGGGTGCTGGGAAGAACCGTGAGGTGATGAAGAGATCTGATTCTGAATGACAAACAGATTCTGCATCTGAGGAGTACAGGATCGGGAAAGTGGTTCAGAGGGAGGACGAGGGATACTCGGAGGTTGGGATGGAGGCCGAGAATGGGGCCGAGAGGGTGGCCGGGACAGGGGCTGTGGTTGAGAAGGAGGACGTGACTGGTGGGGGGACTGCATTTGTGAGTGATGGGAGGCCTGGAGCTGTGGGCTGGGTGGGTGAGGTAGTGTGTGGGAAGGAGAGGCTCCTGGAAGCTTCTGTTGTCCGGTGGGAATCTAGATGACAGAACAGAACATTAGAGGACAGTTATATACACTGTAGAGTGGTAACTTTATCAGAGATTAAACGTACACCACATCATGGATCCAACCATTCACTGTGCTACAACTCAGCTTACTACAGTCCTGTAAGCATACTTTAGGATTAATAGTGTGATTCATTAAAAAAAAAAAAAAAACAAACACCAATACTGCCCAATTACAAAACAATTCACAATCCATAGCCAGCTATTTAAAACTAAGAATATATAAAAACAAAAAAAAATTAAAATAAAAAACAAAAGACCTATAGAGTTAAAACAGGAGTTGGTTATATAAAAGGTGAAGGTGTGTGTGTTTACTTTGTTCCTCATAAAATGTATACTACCAGATCAATACAAGTTTTGGAAGGTGGAGAAACTATTCCTGTAAAATAACATATTAACCTTATAGTAGAATACAGGATTTACTGACACTGAGCTAAAATACTAAGGCATGATGGGCATACATAGAACAAAAGGTATATATTAGGTGACCCTAAAATACTATAGGATCAAAACGGCAGGGCCTGCTATACCACTATAGATGGCCTTATAGCTTGGTATGAGGAATACTTCAATTTATACAGCTTCAGATGAATACTGGTTTCAGTAGAGGAGTCTTACAATGTTGGATCATAAGTTCAATAGCATAGTTGAAATCTACTAAACTAAAGCCTATGTCCCCCCAAAATGATTTGCAATAAAGTGGGGAAGGGTTACAACTTCGATCTGTGTCTCTATATATTTCTGAGTTCCTAAAGTAAGGTCAGACAAAACTGAAAGCAATTTATAATTGAATAGGGCAGGCAACAGTTACAACCTAACAGAGGTTTCATTTAATCTCAACTCATACTCAGCCATCTTACAAAGCAGTTTACTTGCTTTAGAGTATAATAGCTGCAGGGACCTAGAGGGGCTCGTTACGAGATGACAAATGCCCTTTACTAAGGTCTGGGTCAATACAGGTACACCGAACACACCTGTTCCACCACACATATTCACAGGAGCCAAGGAGCTGTGTCTCTACATGCAGCTCACTGCTCACGCTTTTAAATCTGTTTGAGTTTTGTGATCCATTTCTTTGAGCGAATAAAGATGTAATTCACATGTACTGAAAGGCAAGGTAGGTACAGCCATCAGTGTTAGGACAAATCCCTGTGTAATTACGATCCTCGTGTCCACATTTACCTGGCATGTGTCTAAATGTCTTTTCTACTCAAATATGGACTTCAGGCAAATAGATTTTTGCCATGAAAGTATCTGGATATGGTCCATGTACACCCATGTACATCAAAACTCATGTACATCAAAACTCAGACATGAGAAGCTCTGCTTTTTCTTCCTATCAATATTCTCAGCAGAGCAGAGTGACAGAGAGATGAGCTTATTACTCTGCTGCTGCTCCTTACTGTCATATGCTGGTGGAGGGACAAGGATATTAAGTGTTGCTTAAATTTAGCAGAGAAAATGTAGGTCTCCTGATAGACAGGGCTGGGCAATATGGCAGAGAAAGAAGCTCCTGCATTTGTAATTAGCTTTGTTTGCCTTTTTTTTAATCTACATATGGGGCAGTGTGGTGTATGTAGATGCATTGCACTGGCTTGTGGTAATAAAGTCTATGCAGGTTTCTTCTTACAAATGAAAACAATCCTGTTTTACTCTAGTGGCTTCTACAAGAGACATAAACTTTAATCGATATATTCTCTGTACAAAAGATACAAAAACATTTAGCTGGTTCTGCTATAACCCAATGGTATCCCAGCACTACAGTTAAAACACAGGAAACAGGAGGGGAAGCATTTCACAAGAACACACGCAGTGTGCAAGGGAGGTTAGGGATTAGGATGAAATTAACCAGAGAACAGCAGCAGCGTTTGAGGAAGGAGAAATTAGTAACAGTACAAAATAAAGAGCAAGCAAGAGCCAGCAGAAGAGAAAGAGGGACCCTCAATGCCGGCCGCAGTATATAAAGGGAATGTGTATATTTCATTGTTCTTTATCCCAGTTTATTATATACTGAACTAAACCCTCCATGTACCCCCATGATGGTAGTTATATCAAAAATATGAGCATAAACTACACTCCTGCAATGACAAGAACCTGAAAGGGCAGCAACAAGCTGCTCTAGGGTTATAGTACATGTAGCGTGGTAATTCTAATCCCTTTTGCTAGGTTTCTTATATAAATGTATTTAAAATTGCTGAAAATTGTTATTCGCTATCACACATCTTTCATGCTTGGTATTTGTTTAAAGGGACAGCAATTAGATGTCTCAACTTACTTTAATCAAACATACCCCTTGCTTTACATAGGCAAGGGTGACCAGCTTCATTAAATCATACAGCTCAATGAATACAGAAATGTGTAAAATATTTGTTTATAAATACCAACATTGTGATTCAAAGTGCAGAAACAAAATGACTTTGCTCTACCCACAAATCGTGACCATGTACTGCTGCTGTATATGCAATGAAGCTGGTTTAGAAGACTTTGTCTATGGACATCAGGAAGACCCTGGCTAATGTATAAGCTACGGCACTGCACGGGGTCACACAGGAATTAGAGGGAAGATCTGCCACCACACGGTTACGGGAAAGAAGACTAGAGGAAGAGCCACAGGAGAGTTTTGGGTGAAAGCAAACTAAGTTGAGGGGAGTGGCTACCTGGCAGGACATAGCCTGCTGTGATTGGCTGGCAGGGAAATGAGGTAAGTGTCCTTTGGATTCCGGTGTTGTATGGTTCTGGGCCAGTTCGCGGTTGGGCTGGGCTGCGGAGCCGGCACTGCTGCTCACTATGACGGAGGCGGGTACGCTACTGCTGCTGGAGGTGCTGATGCTGCTCAAAGTGCTGCCAGAAGCGGCTATGCTGTAGATTGGCAATGTCAGGTGTGGGGCTGCCGAGGTTTGAACCAGGCTGCTTTCCTGCTGTGATTTCAGCGCCGCTTCGTATAACTGCTGCTGCTGTTCCTTCTGTAATGTCCAACACCAGCAACTGTCTGTTAAATACTTACTCACACAAAACATCAAATAATCATAAAATTTATGACAATTTGGAAAAAAACATAGAACTGCAAATAGAAAATAAAATAGCAGGCCAATTTAAAAAAAAAATGTAAAAAGGGAAATTATTATTCTTGATCCTAAAAAATAGTTTTTTCCAGAGTAAAGATGAAAGAAATCAAAGCTCAAATCTGATTGGTTACTTTTGGCAACACAAGCAATTTCTGATTCCTAACCCCCTGAGCGGTAATCCAGAGTGTGGCTTGGGGTAAAAAAACATGCTGAAAGCGGTAACCCCGAGGGTAGCTAAAAACATTTAAAAAAACCAAAAACACTTACCTGGTCCCATCGGTGTCCTCCGGCAATACAAAATAAATGTATTGAATCCAGTAATCAATATATATATATATATATATATATATATATTGAATTCAGTAATCGTATCGCATTTTCAATACACGAACTGTAGTACACTGTTTGGCCACTAACGTTTTATTGGCACTGCAGAAACAGCTGTTAGGTCTTGCTTACTACACTAAATAGACATTGAGACGTCCCTGCTTACTGCTCCCTAGAACTGTGCCAGATGTCTGCGGGTGCAGCGAGAGAAAGGCTATCCTGTGTTTGAAGGTAAGTATAAAAAAAAATTTTTTTTTTTTTTTAGAAAATCTGGCACACCTCAGGTCCGGAGGTTGCCAGATTTTTGATTGTCAACCTGTATTATACATGCTACTGTACCAGTTATATTACAGGTTTCGGTATTTTTATGCCCCCTTGCTAATATATTTTTCTGTTTTTTTTATTTAAAGTTTATTATTAAATTTATTAAATATTGGACATATTTCAGTGAGTTATGCCTAGGAGTTATAGGCCTACAATGTAAAATAAATTTCCATACAAAACAATTGTACCACTTTTGGCATAAAAATACTGACATAATTACACCACCAGGGAGGTTAAAGTGACCATGTCATCAACTTGTAGATAAAAATTGAAAAGTAATTTCAATGCTTAATGGCAGCTTTTTCCTTTTCATTGTATGCTGACATAACATCCAAGATGGTGATGCCCAGCAGCAGCCCCATGGCCCTTGGATGCCTACACAAAGGGAGGCTTATGCATGCAAATAACTTAGAATACATTAAACACACATATAATCTTATGGGAATATTTTTGGAAAACCAAAAGGGTCTCTAAGTTTTTTCAAGTTTCTCCTCCAATACCGAGTACTTACACTGAGGAATTAATGCAAGTAAACAGCGCAATAAAGCTAGCTAAAAGAGGGTGTTGTGACAACATAAATATGTAAAAAAAAAATTTTTTTTTAGAGGCCTGCCGTGTAAAAATGGTGGCCCGTATTTATTGTACAGCACTGCATGATATGTTGGCGCTATAAAAAAAATCCTGTTTCATAATAAAAATAATAGCTCTTGCATAAATTGCAGAGGAAGTTTCCTGTGGAGTTCATACATATGGCCACTAGAGGGAAGTATTCAGCATGTGCAAGCCAGAGAAGCCCCTTGTATCTGTCATTTGGAGGGAATCAGATTTTAGGCTTTATTGTACCTTTACAAAGCTTTTGTTTTCTCACTGAATGAATCTGTAAAAAGTATTTACCTAAAGCAGTGCACACAGTGTGCTGGGACACCAATTAAAACATCAATCCACCCAAACTATTATTTATTCCTAATTATGGGTTAAAAAAATTGAACTTGACAGTCTTCCTATATCTCTTGAACTTTTCACTCATCCTTTTCCCACTACTAGTTTCAATCTACCTGCTGCAGCATGAATAGCATTACTCCTCCTCCTGCATTCTATGTATTGTACAATACTAATAAAAGTGACATATATGACAGATGGGTAGGGCTAAGAAATCCTCGACAGAAATTCTTCAGAAAAAAATCTTTTAAAAATGCAAGTTGGCCATTCAAACTACACAAAGTGAAATATTTGTTTTAAACAGACTGACCCATTAAAGGTTGTTTGAAGCCCAAACAGAGTTTAGTAAGTAGAGAATTGATCTGATGTATGGATTTCAGCAGGAAGTCTATTTCTTGCCTTGTGATAAAACAGTGAGGATTCCTGCAGCTCTGTCTCAGTTGTGGTTTGGGTAAACAAACTGTAAAATGGTCTCTTTCTTGTTATTTACCAAGTAAAATTATTATGAGGAAAATACCCTAGCCTAGCTGAGTGTTCATTTAAAAATCTAGGTATTACCCATAGGATTATTATCTAAAACATTCTTTTTAGTAACTTTCAGAACCCTTTGTATGTGGGGTTATAACTTTTTGAGACAAATATTAACATGGTGAAGAAGGCAGATATGACATATAATTACAACTCCAATCATATGTCAATTGGGTTGCTTGATATGGTAACTTCCTTAAAGTGGAATTAATTGAACAATTGGTGATCAGGACGGACGAGCAATAAAAAAAACTCTTGCAGCAGGGACATTGCCTGTCCTTTTTTGCAATCTGCCTGATCACCGCACCCAGCTGTCCTTTGTGGCGGGAACGAAAAAAAATCATCCTGGCCTGGCCAATCAAGATGGAAAAAGATGACTGATGATATGGAATAAAAGGAGGACGAAGATGCCGGTGGCCT
Organism: Pyxicephalus adspersus; assembly: GCF_032062135.1. Lineage (NCBI taxonomy): Eukaryota > Metazoa > Chordata > Amphibia > Anura > Pyxicephalidae > Pyxicephalus > Pyxicephalus adspersus. The sequence goes on from NC_092871.1 coordinate 16,015,541, forward strand.
GGGGTGGAATAAGGACAGGTGAGTATTGCAGGTTTAGTTTGACTTGAATACTTTTAAGGTATTATAAGACTCAACAGAGGAATTGTAATTACATTCTTGAAAGTACTCCTAGCAAGGCCAACAGCAACCAATCAGATATTTTCTTTCTTTGTAGACCTCAAATGGGGAACCTTTGGTAGAAGCAACAGATTTACTTTACTTCCATATCTATCCCTAAAGCATGCTAGCAATAGGCCTAAAATTCATCTTCACCCAGAACCAACATCTTGTTTTTTTCTTATTCTTGTTAGCTTTTCAGGACTCCAGTGGCAAGATACCTGACAATTCCTAGCACTGGGAACATTACAAACCCAAATCATAATGACATGTTTCGAATCTCCATAATGCGGTGTAGCTGTGAGAGACATTCTGTATGTCTGCAGGGAAACCTTGCCACTGTAGTCACCAGACATTCAACCCATCAGCTATTTGGGTGAACACCAAATGTTCAAAGTGCAGAAAGCCATGCTGAAACCACATTGGTTGCCATCATTTCTGCACTTAAATTACATTCTCTTTTTGCATTTTTTAAAAACTAAAGGTGTTGTATTGAAGTGCAAATTCATTAGGAATAGAAAAAAATTACCAAAAAAAAAGGACAAACTAACCTGCTGGAGGAACATCTGCATGGACTCGGCACTAATGATATTTCCTGGTGTGGTCTGGCTAAGAATAATTTTTTCAGAGCCGGGATCAATGCTGGGGCTTGGCATTGGTTGTTGAGGGGATGGAGGTGCTAAAGGCTGCTGTGACGGCTGCTGCTGTTGCTGCTGTACATTCAATTGAAGCTGAGCTTGTCCTTGTGATGACTGCTGGGTGGTTTGGACGGTCAGAATGGAGGTTTGCTCTGTGTTTGGCAGGAGGCTGGCCCCTTGTACGATTCCTGGGCTCTGGCTGCTGCCAGCCGAGGCCTGCTGGATGCTTACTGCTTGACCAATGCCATCAGACGGATTGAACATGGCCACCTGGTTGGGCAATGTCACTCCTTGGATGACTGTCTGACCGGCTTGGTTCAGGGATGTGGTTACCGAAGGCTGACTTTGGGTGCTTAGGTTACTGGCAAGGGATACAGGCATCTGGAACAGTGTGGGCTGACCAACTTGCCCTGCCTGCAGCTGTATAGGCCCTGACAAAATATGAGCTGTGCCATGAGCGTTCTGAGAAGTGAGGACCTGCCCCAAGTTCAGCTGGCTAGCAAGGTTTTGATTGGTTAGGATCTGTGCAGGTAAGGCCTGATTGAGAAGCTGGCCACCTGGGCCTTGGCTTGCAATTATGTGAGCTTGCCCACCGGCATGGGATGCAGCCAAAATCTGGCCACTCATGTTGGCCTGCAGTGCAGAAAGCTGCTGGACGGTTGATGCTCCAGGCAGGAGGAATTGGTTCTGTCCTTGTAACATAGCTTGGGCATGCTGAGCTGGGATAACAATACTACTGCCTTGGTTTAGTAGCTGAACGCTCATGGGTTTGCCTAATGCCTGCTGCTGCGGGGGAGGCTGTTTGAACATATTGGCAGGAAGGCCCTGGGGAAAACTAGACAAGACCACATTCTGCCCTGGCTTACCAGCCATAAACGTCAGGTTTTGTTGGGCTTTCTGCTGCTGCTGCAGTGCTGCATCTCCCTGAATGGTCAGTGTGTTGTTAGGAGCAAAAGGTTTAGGTGAAATCTGAAACAGCTTCTGCTGGAGAACGCCAGCAGGTTTGGGTTGTATTGGGGTTGGAGTCCTCTGTATGATAACCGGGCTGTTCAGACTGGAAGTAACGGTTAAGGATTGTGTGCACTGTGTAGTCGACACATTTCCGAACATGGAGCTCCCATTTAAAGTGGTGGCCACGGTGGGGATTTTGTTCTGTAAAACCAATCCTGCATTTTGTGGCGACACACCACTTGATGTCAGAGTGACTTGCTGCTGCTCAGGGGTAGTCCCTGTCAGGTAGCTGCCCACTGGCAGGTTGGCTACCTGTGTTGGCTGTACTTGCTTGGCAATGATCTGCTGTCCAGGCTGGTTGATGGCCATCACTTGCTGTCCTACTACCTGTATTTGTCCAATACCCAAAGCTCCCCCAGGGCTACCATTTGGCAGTCCTGGAAGATTGGAGATTGGCTGAATTGTAACATTACCAAGGCCAACTTGTTGGATAAAGGGCTGAACACTGATGGCCTTGTTGACCACATCTGCCCCCACCGACTGCTGTACTAGGGCTTGGTGAGTCAACACTGCTGGCTGCTGCAATCCAATTAGGTCCGCACCTCCGGAAAATATTTGAGGAGTCCCATCTGGAGCGGCTGGCACCACGGGCTGCAAAGTAGGCAACTGAAAGGGGCCCAAGTCCAGTTCTGCCTCAGCTTCAAGAGTCTGTTCCGTGATATTGGCCTCCTGCAGACTCTGCTGAAGAATGTCGCATGGCTGGTCAGAATTGGCAAGGCTTGCGCTAGCCGCAGATGGGGACCCAAGGATGTCATCTGGCAAAAAGTCCAAGTCTACACCACCAGTCGACTGGTTGGGTTCTGTGTTTAAATGGTTACCAGGAGTTTCCTGAACATGAAGCTGAAAATAATAAAGAGTAGAAAGCTAAATTTATGCTTTGTGTACAGCAAGTCACAAGTCATTAAATACAAACAAAGATCCTAACATTAGGCATTCTTACATGTGCTAAATACTTATCTACTCATTTTATAGCCTTAAAAGAGGTGCAATTTCAAATCAATTTTAGTGTAAGGAAAGTCCTGTGTTTTTCTTGAAAGAAAATGATTGGAACAGCAGGAGAACACAAAAGAAATCAATCTAGGGAAATTGAGGTTTTATGTCTATCAACTGTCCTAAGAACATTCTTTTTCTATATCTATTTTTTCTTCTATTTCAAGTTTTTTCTATTATCAAGGTTTTGGATAGTAAAGGAAGAAATAAAACCCAATGAAAATAGTTTTGATGTCTTTTTCCTGTTGGGGAAATTTACCATTCTGTCTTAAAGACCCAAAAGCAAATGAAAGGAAATTGTCCAAAGTGAAGGAACTTTCCCTCTTAAGACAGCTGGTACTATTACATGTTAAAATGCAATATGAAAAATCTGTGCTTGAACACATTGTTTCCATATTATCTGGCAAAGCTCATTGTAATATCTTGCAATAAATTGTTGGACAACCAAAGCTGCCTGTGGCTGTGAAATGATTAATATTATTGAACTCTATTTGTCTGAGGAATAAGCCAAACTTCTAGCAAGATCTGACACTATAGACAAATTTTATTTCAAGATTTGATCTAATCACATTACATGGGTTTTGGTAAATATTGAGGAGGTAGCCTGTGTACACCCATACATATTATACTCAAGCAGGTAGATGCTCACACTACTACTGTTGACTTATGGATTTTAACTTAAACATTTTATTTTGTGCAGTCAGAGGAATAAAATTTAGGGTTGGGTAAACTTTAGAGCTAACCTGTGATTTGCCCATTTAGTGCAAAAAAGATACTCGCTTAACCCACAAAAATGGTTTTACAGCTTTGTCCCCAGCAGGCTTGGTGAAGGAACAGTAGAAAAGAAGGTCTACTAGATTCCATTATACAAGTTTTTATTTAGTAATGAGGTTTCTTTAACCTCCTGAGCGGTTCATTTCTGTCCGGATTTATATGTCTAAAAGCGGTACTTTGTTTTTCATCGAAATGTATTTTACAGTATAACATAATAGTATGAGCATAATAAACTTTGAAACACAAAATCATGTCTAAAGAATAAATATAAAAAAAAATTAAAATAAACTTTTAAAAAAATTTATATATATACTATTATGTTATGCTGTAAAATAAATGTTCATGAAAGTCAATGTACAGCTTTTACACATATAAATCTACTGTATTGTATTCAATACAGTTATTTTGTATTGAATGGAATACAAATAAATTTGAATTTCCCACCTCACCCCAAACAGAACGTCCGTACGCACTGACGTCCCTGTGAACTGTCCGGTGACTCATCGAGTGCAGAGGAAGTCGAGCAGAGGAAGAAAGAAGACGGACATCGCGAAGAAGGATGTCGGCAGATCAGGTAACCGCTTTCTTTACTATCTTTTCCCATAGGTTTACCTACCTCGCGTGTGACTTGGGGTTACCGCTTCCTCCATTTTTTTTACCCCGAGTCACAATCCGGGTTACTGCTGGGGAGGTTAAAAAGAAACTGAGGTGATAAACTATATTTTAAAGTTAAACCTAACTTTTTTTTACTCAAGCGATTTATTGGGGGCAGACTGAAAATGTACAACTCTACTAATAAAATACAAAGACATGAATCAATGTTATTACCCCAGTGCCCACAAAGTAGGGTGCATCTCCTGTGTTATCCAGCAGATCATCTCCATCAATCTAGAGGAATTTAATAGGCAAAATGTTACATGTAATTCTAAGCAGGATGATCAAAGATTTAAGTAAAAATTCGATGTATATATACCAACACAACAAACACTTCCAAAGAACAGTTGTATATCGTTTTATATTTAAGTTATTAGTGTTGGTTCTATCTCCTTACATAGGATCAAACTATGCTTGGCCTCACCTTATCTGATCCATGCAAAAAGTCATTCAGAGCCTGGGGGTCACTGTAAAAACAACAAATGATAATGTTAGAAACTGAATAAACTGATTATCCAAAAGATCAGGGTACTAAACAGGTAAGTGCACACATTTTTGTGAGTCTTTGGATACATTGAGACCTCAGGAAGACTGGACAACCTGCATATTCGTCATCAATTTGAAGTCTTCAGGTCTAAAACCCATTATTGCCTAAATCGTATAAAAAATTTACTACACATACAGCACATTGTAGACTCTTGGTTTGCAAAGCATGCAAGCCTGTAAGAATTCACCAGACAAGACGTTAATGCGGTTTGACACAAATACCATCATCTAAACCATCAGCAGTCTTTGTTGCTGTAATGTGGATGCTGCACAGTTTTAAAGCACAGTGATGTGCTTCACATATTAGCTGTACTACAAAGGGCTTTGGCCTGGACTATGTAACCTGATTTTTT